>NW_016158576.1:100481-122831 GCF_001687245.7 Rhagoletis zephyria | reverse complement strand
TCTCCAATCATTCTCTAATCGATAACTAACCTCAATGTTTGCTGGGATATTGTCCGCCATATATAATCCATTTCGAATTTTTAAAATCTAACTTCAGGTTCGTAATCACCGACCCTGTAGCAAGTTTTAAGCCATTCTGATAAGATTTCTAATATTGGCCACTTTTTATCATTTGGTGATCCATAGTGGTCTATCGTGATTGCTATAAACTTTAAAATAAATTATTTTAAAAATTTAAAAATTTTTAATTTTCAACACTGCAACGAAATCTCGGCGAAGTTGTACGTGTCTTTTTGTTAAAATTGTTTTTTTCTTTTGTCTGATACTTTGAGACCATTTTTTTAATGCACTTCGCTTTGTCCATACACTCAATGTTTAGAGTTTTTAGAGCAGCTGCGGGTGTTACCGCATCTTCTGAAGTTACCACTTGAGGGAGATGGCGGCATTGGCGGTNCCTTAAGTTCCGGAAACACGTTCAATACTTCACACCTGAATGATCACATAATCACCAAAAAAAAAACCTTGAAGTTTGCATATTAAACAAAAGTAGCGTTACTCAACGAAAAATTGACGCGCGAGCATAACTGTAACATTTCAGTTACGTTGGTTTTTCACTGTACGTGCTAGTTTATTGTTTTCGGATGCTACCACATTTACATTGAATGATAAAACACTATACCCACATACAATATTTCAATTGAAACTTTAAGATTAAATTACTACCTGATGGGATATGTACATATGTGTACATATGTACACGTTAATTTTAGCGTTCACCAAAAAAAGCAATCGTTTCTGTTGAAACGATTAAGTTTTTTTTATCGTTTAGGTAATTATCAAAATAATTCTATTTTGGCTTTTAACGAAAAGAAATTCAATCGTTAATATAGAAGCTGTAGCATGCATTTAGATGCTATATGTTAATAGTGAGCTTGCAATGGCATAAAACAACAACTTTTCCTTGATTTACTTTGTTTCGATGTTAACGATTGATGATTTATTTCGTTTCCACGTTAACGATTGAGTTTTGTTTCGTTGATTTAGCTCTGGAACGAAACGAAATTATTTTGATAAGTTATAAACGTAATCGATTCATATAGTTTGTTGAGCATCTCTGATATACACACATATGGGTGTTTCCAGCGGAAGGTCCACCACGACAAAAAAAATAAAAGTTTTATATCTAACGTATTTACGGGCCGATTTGTCTGCTTTTTAAAATATATACTGGCTATGTAAGTAGAATCATGTTTTCATAAAATGGTCTTCCTAGGTGGTGCCAAGGTCGAGATATTTCGAAAAACCGTATTTATGGTCCGATTTGGTTCGAATTTGGCGTATGTGGTTGAAACATAATAAATCATAGATTTCTAATAAATTGACCCTGAGTTGGCGCTGANGCTAGCACTTACCTGAGAAGCCATGTAAATAGCAGCGGCTGCAACTGATATAGGTGATCTTCCTGGAACAATGTCCATTTCGACAGCCTTCTTTGCAATATACGTCGCGGCCCGCTGTACCATATTTGGTAGATCTAAAGTAAAAAATAGGGTATGTAATATTAAAGGGTTCATAAATATGTACGTGCATGCATTTAAGGAATGTTAATATTACCCAGATTGGCGCAAAATCGGGACATAAAATCTGCTGTGGTAATTAAATCCACACTAGTTTCAAGAGCCTTTAGAGTCAACTTAAAGCAACGTCCAATTTCTTTTTTACTTATTTTGCTGACAGCACAAATTTCCTTAAAAGTACGTGGCACACCCTCCTGTCGACACGCAATGTACAAACACGCCGATGCCTTTGCATCGTTCGACCGGCCCTTAAGATTTTTACCATCATGCACCTATGTTTAAAGTAAAATGTATGTAAAAAGGTAATATTTTTAACATTTGGTTATATTTGTTGCTAATCCTATCACTGTATCGTAAACTACAAAATAAAGTTACCCTCGATATGAAACTAGAATGTAATAAAAATGAAGCAAATAAACAAAATAAAGCCTCTGATGAGACCCCCCCCTTTAATGACGACCCCCTCAAACATTTAAAGGACTAAGATATGAGGGGCAAGTGAGGTGTCAAATGACAGAGATTGGCCTGGAGATATACAATAAAGTTTTATTTTATTGAAGCGGGTTGCCACCTGTTACAAGTTTTATTAAAATTATTTAATAAGTTACATGAACTAGATATTACAATATGGGTATCAATTGAAAATGCTTTACTTTTAAAGGACACGTAGAAGGGTTGCCACATGTTTAAAAAGTCAATTTCACTTTAATTAAGGGAAATAGGTAACTGAAATATGTATATCAATATGGGTATCAGACAAAATAAAAAAACTGGACATATTAAGCAAGAAATAAGTGAAGAGTAAAAACATTACTGAGCTAATTTAAGAGAACAGTAATTTGAAAAGAAAGTAATCAGAACAAATCCCTGATTGACAATGTATGAATGTATGTATGTATTTGTAATAAAATAACAAATACGGTGTCGTAAACCTTTGGTTTGGCACAATTATTATTTTAGTTTATCATTATTATTATAAAAAAAAAACAAATTGACTTTACAAGCAGGTGGCAACCCTCTTCGTAATATTTGCAAGCTAAAACTTTCTTAACCCTTCGGAGGACAAATTAGCCGCAAAAATTGTAATTTGTGGTTTTCAAATACCTGTAGGAGCTGGCCACTTAGTGACTTTGTAAGTTTTGAGATTCAGCATGGTTCACAGTTAGCTGTTACTTCCTGCGTTATATAGTTCAGTTGATGTTTGTATTTGAAAGTTGGTATCTCATATATGCGGCTGAATTGCCGCATCGCGCCCTTCCGTGTACCAAAAAAATTTGAAAAAATGTTCGCAAAATTTCGTTTAAGATAGTTGGAGAAGTGATTTTGTGATAAAAGTCTAAATCAAAATGGTTATTTTTTAAGTATTTTGTCATATGTAATTTTAAAATTATACTTTGCGTATACATTGCGTACACATTGTAACTATTATGAAATTCATTTTCTTAGGTTTTAGAGAAAAAGGATGTTTTTAAATGATGTATTTTAGAACGAATTTCCGTCATCCCTTGTCAAATTTGGTTTGGCGACAAACCGGTTTCGGCGTTGTGCCATCTTCTGTGTCATTTTCGTTCTCTCGGAAACAACAATAACAAAAAACAATATGTTTTTAAACTTATATAGAAGCGAACCAACTACGCAACAGAAATTGAAACCAGGAATATGTACCAGGAATAATAAGACAAAAATTAGTTGAATTAACTGTAACAAAAATGTTTGCAGAAAACATTTCAAGCATATTTTACAATATGTAGAATGTACCAACACCACTGTTGATGATGACGCATAACAATTTAAAAATGAAAAGCTTTCAGTATAAATACAAATTATTCAAATGTTTTATTTGAATGATTTTTCGACATAAATAATGCAGTCAACCTTTATAACGAAGCGTTTTTGTTGCCCCCACGCTTCTTCCACAATGCTGGGGTATACTCGCCGTGTTCAGGGTTCGTTACAATAAATTTGTAGGTTTCGGGGCTCTGGTAAATCGTACTTTATAAAATTATTCTCTTACTTACTATCAAACATATAACAACAAAACAATAAGAAATATTCGGTGCCGTTACTTGCAGTGGCTGGGTAACGATTCTTTGTTCCGTTACTAGCCCGTTAGACTGTAGTGGCGTGGCTTTAGTACTGGAGGGCAGCGCTGCTGACGCCAATGAATGGCACGCTGCTAACGTCGGTAAGTGGTGCTCTGGTGAGTTGCGCTCTGGTCGTGCCGGTGAGTGGCGCTCTAACAACGTCGGTGAGTAGCGCTCTGATGCCGTTGACAAGTGGTACTCTGGTCGCGCCCTGGCGTCGATGGCCAGTGGCGCTCTTGGTCGCGCTGATGAAAGGCGCTCAGCTAACGTAGTTGAGTAACACTCGGGTCGCGCCGATGAGTGGCGCTCTGATGACGCCGGAGAGTTGCGCTCGGGTTGCGTCGGTGAATATCGCTCTGATGACGTCGCTTTCTTTTCACGCCGGCGCTCTGGTGGCGGTGGTGAATAATGCTGGTGAGCAGCGCTCTAGTCGAGTCGGTGTATGGCTCTCTGGTGACGACGATGAGTAGCGCTCTTGTATGTAATGGAATCTGATTTTGTAACAGGTGGCAACCCTCTACATGTAGTTAAGAATATAACCCTTTTCATACACATTTCGACTGATACCCATCTTTTAATAATTCATTTAACTTATTAAAAAAATTTAATTTAATTTTTTAACAGGTGGGAACTCTAAAAAAACAAAACCTGTATTGTCTACAAGTCAATCTTTTTAATCTGACACTTCATTTTTGAAAATAGAACGAATCGTGCAGATCTGATGACACTGACAAAAAATGAATAAATGATTTTATGCATTAGCAAAAAATGCATTACTCTCCGAAAAGTGCAAAAATTAGCAGGTTTTTATTTCTTTATTTATTTCATGTTATGTTTTTTCGGAAATACCACAGGGGCACCATGAGCTTAATTTTATTCCAATTTTTCATCTTTTAGCTCACTACTATCTATGTGGAAATAAAAAACGTCAAACCATTTTATTTCAAAGAATGTGTTTTTGACATTTTTTCCGTGAAGAGCTTACGCATGGCTATGCTCTTATTAATATTCTTAGTATAAAATTTGTCGACTTTAGTGGCTT
Source organism: Rhagoletis zephyria (assembly GCF_001687245.7). NCBI lineage: Eukaryota > Metazoa > Arthropoda > Insecta > Diptera > Tephritidae > Rhagoletis > Rhagoletis zephyria. The sequence goes on along the minus strand of NW_016158576.1, from coordinate 118,128 downwards.
CCTGGCGGCATATAATTTATTTTATAGGGAAATTTCTACTGAATTATTTTTAGTGGATAAATTACATTTACAAAAATACCACACACGTGCACATTGCAGACAACGAATTTTTCGATTTTTATCCACTTAGGCGGCACTGTGCGCTAAGCCGAAGATGTAATCGGAGTGACTTAAGTGTTTGTACAGAAAATTTAACACACCACATGAAAAAATATGACCATTTTGAAATGTTATGATTAGGAAAAAATCTTTTTGCAGGTCATTGAAGGTAATTAATTGACGCATATTTCTGCAGAATTGTCCTTTTTTATAGTAGAGTAAACAACACACATTTGATCGTTAAAAGAGAAAATTAGAATTACAATTTAATGTTGTTGTTTTTGGATTAGGAACTGTACATATACATTTATTATATATGATTCTGCTATCTACTGTAGTTTAGGAGACACCAATTTAAAAATTTTTCAAATGTAATTTTTTAGTGATAAAAAGGGTAATTATTGTAAAAGCAATTATTTATAACAATTTGACGTATTTGTTTTTCAATGAGAAAGTGTAAATATTTGTCTACACGGTTCAAACCTCATCCCGCTATATGGCATGTCTGCGTTCACATGGATTCAACGATAACACGTATGTACGTTTTATGAAACGTACGTTCTATCTCAAGTCCTAAATTTGCACATTAAACGCTTTTGTTCTAAAAATTTATTTGTTTTATGGATTTTGAATGCTTATTGTTCATTTTTTGAAACGTACAAAATTAAAATATTATATTAGCGAGTATTGTGGCTTATTTGGTTTATTTGTATAGCGTCAGCTATTGGTGCTAATAATATTATAATATTTTATTATTTTTAAAATTTTCTGGAATCATGGAAAATATAAATTTTTGTACAAGAATTCAATTTACAGTTGGTGTACCACAATAACCAATGTCAATGACACTTCTTTTAGAAGCCTATGATAAACGTTCAAAAATTTGATTCAACTTGTTCCTCATTTTTTTCTACAAAACAATAAAAACAAATAAAAACATATAACAAATGACTAAGTGACCATCAAGTCAAGGTGCAGGAATGGTATTTTCAAAGATAGTAGGTGCGAGTTCGAGCTTTAATTTAAGCCAGAACGGAAGAGCTTCTAAAATATTGGAAAAAAGGGGATTTTTTGACACTTTGACCTCGTTTTTTTAAAAACCTGGAGCTGATGGAAACTTTATGCTTACGGATTCGTAATCAACACAAAAAAGTCTATCAAAAACAGCTTTATCCAATGGGCGAAAATTCAGATTTCCGTTTTTTCTACAGAAATTTTTGCTTTTTTCCCGCTGTTTAGTTATACACCCCTATGCTGTAATCCGTCGTAGATTCGATTTTGCTACGAATCGTAAAATTGGTATGCTGAAATCCGCGTTGTCGTATCGTAATTTCGAAATTCGTAGGCCATCTTCGAAATTCATAATGTTGGTATGCCCGAATCCGACGTAGCTGTGATTTTTATGTATTTGTCGGAAATTTTGTACGAATAGCAACTCTTGTCGGAGCGAAACAAGTGTTTTAAAATATGTGTAAACGCAAAAATATGTATGTAAGTTGAAGTGTGAATAGAAAAAAAATATTTTCATAAATGTTTACATAATTAACAGATCGAAGATCACAACAAATCGCTCGCAATACGAAAAACTGGTGGAATGCATCAGCAAAAGACCGGACATTGGTCGAGGCTTTGTAAAATGAGCTAAAGAGGATGTGGTGGAATTTTGGGAAAGCGTTCCAAGAATTAAACCGGCACAATACCTGGTGAAATGGAGACCCTTAAAAGGAGGGAGCTTACATTTTATCATTTAAGCTAAATGTCAGAACAATCTCTTAGCATTCTTCTTTGTATATTAATGCAACTGTAAGCTGTTCTTCCTCCTGGGACAAAAGTGCACCGGCCACTGAATCCTTTGTATTCTACTTAATTAAGAAAAAGTCTCTTCAAATAATGATTAAACAATTTTTTTTTAATTTCACTATTCACTTGCGATTATGTATATTTATTTTGATTTGTTTCTGTTAACACAGCTGAATAAGAACTTCGAATTTCACTATTTTAGTTGGCAACGCCGTTGATAGTTACGATCGGATTACAGCATAGCAATTTTCGAATTTTCGGAACGGAGCTACGAATTCGTAACTACGAACTTTCGGATTACAGCATACGGGTGATAGTTTTGCAAAATAATTTAATGAATATCATCATGAATGTGCAGGCATGGGCAGAGGACGAGCACAAAATGGACTACCTTTTCTCAATATTCATCGCAATCTGGATGTTAATGTTGACTCAGTATTAAAAGAATTTTTGGCTCCTATTATGAGTTGCATTCGATCTTCGACTGTGGTCGAAAATGCTGATCGAACAATTTTTCATTTGGTATTATGGCNAAGATAGTAGGTGCGAGTTCGAGCTTTAATTTAAGCCAGAACGGAAGAGCTTCTAAAATATTGGAAAAAAGGGGATTTTTTGACACTTTGACCTCGTTTTTTTAAAAACCTGGAGCTGATGGAAACTTTATGCTTACGGATTCGTAATCAACACAAAAAAGTCTATCAAAAACAGCTTTATCCAATGGGCGAAAATTCAGATTTCCGTTTTTTCTACAGAAATTTTTGCTTTTTTCCCGCTGTTTAGTTATACACCCCTATGCTGTAATCCGTCGTAGATTCGATTTTGCTACGAATCGTAAAATTGGTATGCTGAAATCCGCGTTGTCGTATCGTAATTTCGAAATTCGTAGGCCATCTTCGAAATTCATAATGTTGGTATGCCCGAATCCGACGTAGCTGTGATTTTTATGTATTTGTCGGAAATTTTGTACGAATAGCAACTCTTGTCGGAGCGAAACAAGTGTTTTAAAATATGTGTAAACGCAAAAATATGTATGTAAGTTGAAGTGTGAATAGAAAAAAAATATTTTCATAAATGTTTACATAATTAACAGATCGAAGATCACAACAAATCGCTCGCAATACGAAAAACTGGTGGAATGCATCAGCAAAAGACCGGACATTGGTCGAGGCTTTGTAAAATGAGCTAAAGAGGATGTGGTGGAATTTTGGGAAAGCGTTCCAAGAATTAAACCGGCACAATACCTGGTGAAATGGAGACCCTTAAAAGGAGGGAGCTTACATTTTATCATTTAAGCTAAATGTCAGAACAATCTCTTAGCATTCTTCTTTGTATATTAATGCAACTGTAAGCTGTTCTTCCTCCTGGGACAAAAGTGCACCGGCCACTGAATCCTTTGTATTCTACTTAATTAAGAAAAAGTCTTTTCAAATAATGATTAAACAATTTTTTTTTAATTTCACTATTCACTTGCGATTATGTATATTTATTTTGATTTGTTTCTGTTAACACAGCTGAATAAGAACTTCGAATTTCACTATTTTAGTTGGCAACGCCGTTGATAGTTACGATCGGATTACAGCATAGCAATTTTCGAATTTTCGGAACGGAGCTACGAATTCGTAACTACGAACTTTCGGATTACAGCATACGGGTGATAGTTTTGCAAAATAATTTAATGAATATCATCATGAATGTGCAGGCATGGGCAGAGGACGAGCACAAAATGGACTACCTTTTCTCAATATTCATCGCAATCTGGATGTTAATGTTGACTCAGTATTAAAAGAATTTTTGGCTCCTATTATGAGTTGCATTCGATCTTCGACTGTGGTCGAAAATGCTGATCGAACAATTTTTCATTTGGTATTATGGCGCTCATTCGATGAAGAATAGCGCTATTGTGTATTTCGCTCGTTTAGGTTGTTCACAATAGTATATTTTTCACCGCCGAGAAGCTTTGTTAACAAGTCGAGGAAACTAAATAGTGTGCTTATACATATGTACATTAGACTGCATCACTCCCCATACAAAAAAAAATCGGTACTATTTTTCCATTGGAATTATAAAATCTATTATATTTTAAGACGNAATTGGTATGCTGAAATCCGCGTTGTCGTATCGTAATTTCGAAATTCGTAGGCCATCTTCGAAATTCATAATGTTGGTATGCCCGAATCCGACGTAGCTGTGATTTTTATGTATTTGTCGGAAATTTTGTACGANCATTTTGTTTGAAAAAATCTCCTCAAATGACAGAACGGTTTGAGCTTAAAAAATTTGCATAAAAATATAAAAAAAAATTTTTTTTAAAAATTCAACGGAATCGTAATGAGATTTTTGAAGCTGTTTTTTAACTTTTTTCAAAGATTGGTATAAGANTTGTCGGAGCGAAACAAGTGTTTTAAAATATGTGTAAACGCAAAAATATGTATGTAAGTTGAAGTGTGAATAGAAAAAAAATATTTTCATAAATGTTTACATAATTAACAGATCGAAGATCACAACAAATCGCTCGCAATACGAAAAACTGGTGGAATGCATCAGCAAAAGACCGGACATTGGTCGAGGCTTTGTAAAATGAGCTAAAGAGGATGTGGTGGAATTTTGGGAAAGCGTTCCAAGAATTAAACCGGCACAATACCTGGTGAAATGGAGACCCTTAAAAGGAGGGAGCTTACATTTTATCATTTAAGCTAAATGTCAGAACAATCTCTTAGCATTCTTCTTTGTATATTAATGCAACTGTAAGCTGTTCTTCCTCCTGGGACAAAAGTGCACCGGCCACTGAATCCTTTGTATTCTACTTAATTAAGAAAAAGTCTNTCCAGCTTACTTATATCTTAATATTTTTCCAAAATATTTTAGTGAACGTCTTAGAATATAATAAAGTTTATAATCCCGGCGGAAAAACCGCAACTTTTTTTGGTGATGCAGTCTAATGTGCATATGTAAATTTGTGCAAATTAAAATGAAATAAAAAAGAAAGCGAGTTTATAAAAACGTGTTAAAAATTAGTACAATAGAGTTCTGGTTGAACGATTCATCAGAGGATGAGAGCTTAGAAAACTGCCCAGGAGCAGAAAACGTTTAAGAGAGTTTAAGTGTAGTATTTCCAATATATTTTGGCATACAATATATTTAAGAAATTTTGTGATCCGAATCTATTTAAAATATATTAAAACTATAAAGAGCTCTATGTTTGTTCTCAGAGATCGTGCCAACAGAGTATTGGGATTTTCTTTCATAAGTAAAAAGTAGTATTCACGACGTTAGAACTGCATGAAATTAATAAAACTTGTTTAAAATTAGTGTATAGCCGCCAAAAAGTAAGAAAACAAATGCAAAATCATACATTTTTCACAATTTTCAAACACTTCGCTATACCAACGAAAGCCAACTTCTATTCGACAGAAAATTCGATACTCAACGAAAATTTCGACAGGCTTGCATAGCTCATAATACGAATTTCACTTTCGATCTTCGATAGCCACATCAGTACCCTCCGTCTTGCAATTAGCTGCTGCGTTTTCGCTTTTGGGAAGTTGAAGTTTTCTGCACGTAGTGGGTCAGGATTACCTAATAGGAATGGCTCAGAGTACAATGAGCGAGACGATAAAATGTGTTCTTCAAGAAGTCGAAAATAAGCTTTAAAGGAAATTCATAAAGTTTAACCCAGAAAACTCGGTAGAATGCATTGATACATTCTTGAGAAAATACAAAATTCCTGGCGGTTTGAAAAATGATTATCGGGCCGCCAGTGTACATACTTGGGCAATAGACTAGACCGACGATTATGTTTTTTGGTTCAATAGAATTTGGACAGAGCTAAAACTATATTCGGGATATGTAATATAACCATTCAAAGTTTCCGAAAAATGCATATTGATACAGAATGAAAATGCGTTTTGTATGGAATTTCAAAAGTGTTACATCAGACTACAAACATTTTGTAGTCTGATTTAACACTTACAAAATTCCATACAAAATTAATTTTCACTCTGTTTTAGTATGAATTTTTCAGAAACTTTGAAGGATTATTCTCAATATCCTAAATATAATTTTGGCTCTGTCCAAATTCTATCGCAAAAAACTTAACAGTCGGCCTAGTCTATTGGGTATGAATAAAATTTATAAAACTTATTTTTAATATTGTTATTGAGCTTTGTACCACGATTATTTTATAAGGAAAATGGAAAAAGCAACAAAGACTAAGCGGTAGAAGTTATAGCATCATCGATGTGCAAATTCAGAAGCGTTAACCCCTGAGCTATGCACACCCCGTAAACTAGTGTTGCTAATTCATTTTCCTTATTCAAGCTACTTCTATCAAGTGCAGCTGATTTGCCGCTATTTAAACTTGACAGCGTGGTTGCTGTTGTCAATTATATACATGCATTTGCTTTTCAGGAGTGCAATGGGGTATAGTCGTTGCGCTGGCTATGCAGTTACAGTTGCATGGCTATACTCAATCCCGACTCTTGCGTCCTCGTTCGCGCACTCTGGGCAACGTGAACAACCTATGTGCAAGATGCGGTAACCAATCCGAGTGGAGCCTTGGGTCACGGCAGAAAGAGAGGGAGCCTCGGTGGGGCCACTCCGACTTATTTGGTTTAAGGGCTCACTGGAGTCTGCAGCGTCTGTTGACCAGTAGGTGCGGCTGCAAGCGGGTGTATGCTTGGAGCAAGCGGCTCGCTATATAAACGTGTATTTGGTTGCGAAACCACCCCCGTCGTAAAAACCACTTCCAGTGAAGAAGCAAGGCAAAGCCTCGGATGAGACCCCCCTTATGATGACGATCACGGCAAACGTTTAAAGGACTACGATTTGAGGGCATGCACCTGGAATGTCCGGACCCTTAATGGGGAAGGTGCCTCTGCCCGCCTGGTTGATGTCCTCGTAAGGACAAAAGCTGACATCACCGCCATCCAAGAAATGCGTTGGACGGGGCAAGGCAAACAATGCCTGGGGTCTTGCGACGGTGGACGAGCGTCTAGCCACAATCCGCATCAAAACGAGATTCCTCAACATCTCGCTCATCTGCGCCCATGCCCCGACGGAAGAGAAGGATGAGTCGTCCAAGGATCTCTTCTGTGAGCGCTTGGAGCGTCGGAAAATTCAGCCTCCACGATGAAACGTCCGACAACGGATTGAGGCTAATCGACTTCGCCGGGGCCGGAAACATGGTAGTATGCAGTACTAGGTTCAGGCATAAAAAGATCCATCACCCTACGTGGCTGTCTCCGGATCGAAAAACGAGAAACCAAATCGATAATGTTATGATAGACGGAAGGCACGCTTCCAGTGTTTTAGACGTACGCACACTCCGAGGCCCAAACATCGACTCGGACCACTATCTTGTTGCAGCCAAGATACGCACCCGCCTCTGTGCAGCAAAAAATGTGCGCCCAAATATGCAAGGAAAGCTTAACGTCGAAAAGCTGCAATCACAACAGACAGCCAGTGTTTTCGCTACTCGACCCTCACACCTGCTCTCAGAGAGCACTCTTCAACCAACGGGCATATGCGAACAGTGGAACCACATTTCCCGCTCATTAAGTACCGCCGCCGAAGAAGTAGTCGGATTTCAGCGAGCCCGAAAGAACAACTGGTACGATGAGGAGTGTCAGGAAGCTGCTGAGAAAAAAGATGCCGCCTACAGGGCCACGTTGCGATCGGGCGCAACGCGCGCTATGTAGGACCGCTATAGGGATCTGAAGAGGGAAGCGAGACGTATTTGCCGCAACAAGAAGAGAGAGGCAGAAATACGTGAGTGCGAAGAGCTTGAAATGCTGGCCGACAGGAGGAATGCCCGAAAATTTTACCAGAGAGTTAGGCGACTTACGGAAGGTTTAAAGACCGGGGCGCACTCCTGTAAGAACAATAATGGCGACCTAGTAACTGATGTCCAGAGCGTACTTAAATTATGGAGGGAACACTTTTCCGCCCTACTAAATGGTAGCAGCACAGAAAGTTGTGGAGAAGAAGAACCCGAGCCCGCAGTCGATGATGACGGAGTCGACGTTCCACCGCCTGACTATGACGAGGTACGTATAGCAATAACGCGGCTGAAAAACAACAAAGCCGCTGGAGCTGACAGCCTGCCAGCTGAGCTATTCAAGTACGGCGGCGAGGAGTTGATAAGGTGCATGCATCAACTCTTGTGCAGAATATGGTCAGATGAACGCATGCCCGACGACTGGAATTTAAGTGTGCTCTGCCCAATCCACAAGAAAGGTGACCCCGCCATTCGCGCCAACTACCGCGGGATCAGCCTTCTAAGCATAGGTTACAAGAACTTATCGAGCGTATTGTGTGAAAGACTGAAGCCCACGGTCACTGAACTGATTGGGCCTTATCAGTGTGGCTTTAGACCTGGCAAATCCACCATAGACCAGGTATTCACAATACGCCAAATCTTGGAAAAGACCCGCGAGAAAAGGATCGACACTCACCACCTATTTGTCGACTTTAAAGCCGCTTTTGACAGCACTAAAAGGAGTTGCCTATACGCCGCTATGTCTGAATTTGGCATCCCCTCAAAACTCATACGGCTGTGTAAAATGACGTTGAGCAATACCACCAGCTCCGTCAGAATTGGAAAAGACCTCTCCGAGCCGTTCGCCACAAAACGGGGTTTCAGACAGGGCGACTCCCTTTCATGTGACTTCTTTAATCTGATGTTGGAGAAGATAATAAGAGCTGCAGAACTGAACCGCTCAGGAACAATTTACTACAAGAGCGTGCAATTGCTGGCTTATGCCGATGACATCGACATCATCGGTAACAAAAACCGCGAAGTCTGTTCTGCCTTTTCCAAGTTGGATAAGGAAGCAGATCGCATGGGTCTGGGGGTAAACGAGGACAAGACGAAGTATCTCCTGTCATCAAACAAACAGTCAGCACATTCGAGCCTGGGCACCCACTACACTGTTGACAGTTACAATTTCGAGAAATTAGAGAATTTCGTTCACTTGAGACCAGCATTAACACCGATCATAAGGTCAGCATTGAAATCCGACGCAGAATCACTTTTGCCAACAAGTGCTACTTTGGACTGAGTAGGCAATTCAGGAGTAAAGTCCTCTCTCGACGTACGAAAACCACGCTCTATAAGTCACTCATCATGCCCGTGCTGGTATATGGCGCAGAAGCATGGACAATGACAACATCCGATGAGGAGGCTCTTGGAGTGTTTGAGAGAAAGATTTTGCGGAAGATTTACGGGCCTTTACACGTTGGCGACGGCGAGTACCGCAGACGATGGAACGGTGAGCTGTATGAGCTTTACAACGACATGGACATAGTGCAGCAAATTAAAATACAGCGGCTCCGCTGGCTTGGCCATGTCGTTCGATTGGACACCGACGCTCCAGCTCTGAAAGTGTTCAACTAGGAACCCGCTGGTGGTAGCAGAGGAAGAGGGAGGCCCCCACAGCGATGGAAAGATCAGGTGGCGAAGGACTTGGTTTCACTTGGCGTTTCCAATTGGCGTCAGTTGGCACAGAGGAGAAACGACTGGCGTGCTTTGCAGAACTCGGCCAAAATCGCTTAGGCGGTTACAGCGCCAAAAAAGAAGAAGTTGGCTGTTCTTCCTCCTGGGACAAAAGTGCACCGGCCACTGAATCCTTTGTATTCTACTTAATTAAGGAACAGTCTTTTCAAGTAATGATTAAACTAATTTTTTTTTTTAATTTCACTATTCACTTGCGATTATATTTATTTTGATTTGTTTCTGTCAAAGCAGCTGATTAAGAACTTCGAATTTCACTATTTTAGTTGGCAACGCCGTTGATAGTTACGATCGGATTACAGCATACAAATTTTCGAATTTTCGGAACGGAGCTCCGATGGCTCCGCTGGCTTGGCCATGTCGTTCGAATGGAGTTGAAAGTATTCAACTCGGAACCCGCTGGTGGTAGCAGAGGAAGAGGGAGGCCCCCACTGCGATGGAAAGATCAGGGGGAGAACGACTTGGCTTCACTTGGCGTTTCCAATTGGCGTCAGTTGGCACAGAAGAGAAACGACTGGCGTGCTTTGCTGAACTCGGCCAAAATCGCTTAGACGGCTACAGCGTCAAAAAAGAAGAAGAAGACTTGCCTTATTGTATAGTTTCGGGCAGGCTCTTCCTAAACTATGTATTTGTCAATGTTATTGTTGCTTATTAACATTTAATTTTAATATTGTTATTGAGCTTTGTACCACGATTATTTTATTAGGCAAAATGGAAAAAATAAGGGAATGAATAAGCAACAACTTACGGTGTGTGCATAGCTCGGTGGTTAACGCTTCTGACTTTGCACATCGCTGACGCGGGCTCGAATTCTAGAAAAAGAAGTCTGATGAAGAGATGTGGTGATCTCCGAAAAAGTTGATATAACTCCTACCGCTTACACTTTCGATGCTTTTTCCATTTTTCCTAATAAAATAATCCTGATTTTCAGTTGTGTTCCCAAAAGCTTTGACCTTCGATAGACCTTCCACTGAAAGGTCCATTGCAGTAGCTTGCAGCAACAGCTCCTTGGACGCCGTCAAAAGCTATTCTTGGTATTTTTTTGTAAGCGAGCGACAAAAGAACGCTCAACTCGGGTAAAATTTCCTTTTTAGCTACTTAAGCAACCCTGCTGGTAGCTGGCAACAAACATGTGATTAGTTTAACGGGATTTAGCCACAAAAACAATAGAAACTAGTTATTATGCGAGGTATTTGCATAATATATATACTTATTTAAAATATAAATCATGTATATACGAAAACAAAAATTTCCCTCTCCAATTTCCCAGTAACAATTCACAATAGAGCAGTTTTTTCACTTAACAACACTATTCTTCAGGTCGCGTATTTTTTAACCGACCTGGCTTACTCGGATAAATAGCCGAGTTTGTGTTGTTGCTTTGCGTGTGTTTCGTCATTTAAGCGAGTGTTCTTTTGTAGCTCGGTTGCAAAAGAATGGACCTTATTACAAACTTCTGATTAAATAAATTCAAAACAACCTACTTTACGAAAAATGTTAGCTTCTTTTATAGGCGAGCCTAGAAGTATTTAATTTTAAGGAAAGCTGCTCCCACAATATTTGAGCAACCGTTCTTCCTCGAGCGCAATTTGACAGAATATTTCTGGCCAAATCCGGGTGCTCCTGCATATATTTCGCCATAACACCTTTTTGTTTTTTGTTGATTTTGTTTGTTTGTCCCTAAATATAAAAAGATATTCAAGTCTGCAACAGTTTTTACCAGAAACATACTAACATTTTGTCGTTTTATTTTAATTTTGACCTTCTCGATGCAAAATTTACAGCCGAATGGTGTTTTTGAATAATTCTACTCGAACGTCTGCTCGATATCGAATGTAGTGATGCCAAATTTCGATAAGTTTTACTCGATCACGAATGCGGTTATGCCAAAACAAGATTTCTAAAGATATTGCTCGATCACGAGAGCCGTGATCTGGCCCCATAACTCTGTCACTAATGGTATAAACACAAATCTCCTTATGCCTACTTTACAATAGCTTAACTTGATGCTTAGGGCAAGTATACTATATACTCTTACAATATCATGGCGACCTATGCTGACCATAGCATGAGACCATCGTCCCATAGTCATCTCGGTTGTTAAACCTGCCGACTTTGCTTCCGCGGATCACCGGACCTATGCCAACTTCTCCAAAGCTGATTGGAAAGGCTTCGCGGATGTTACTGAAAGCACCTTCACTGCCCTACCCACACTAACCGACGTTCACGTAGGTGAGCGTAAATTCCGCAGAGTTGTCGCTGCTGCTGCAGCTCGCTTTATTTAAGCATGATGCATTTCGGATCCACGTGCAAATTTTCCTGCTAAGCGGCTGTCCTAGCCGATGAGCGTGACAGACTTCGTCAGGCCGATCCCGGAAATCCCCGTATCAGGGATCTCAACGTGGAGATTCGGCAAGTAGTGAACGTATATAAGCTTAAGAAACGGGAAGAGCATCTGAAGGCCTGCAACTTCGCCTGTGGTGTGAGCAAGCTTTGGTCTACCGTGAGGTTATTGTCCATTTCCACGAAGCGTGACGACAGAATTGAAATATCTTTTGGCGACCACGCTTCGTCGGACCCATACGGAGTTGATACTGCATCCTCCGGCGAACAAATCCAAACGTCGAGTGACCAGAGGGCTGCACAAACTACCAAACTGTTTTCACCAGCGGTGAGGCACGCGTAACGTGGTCCCATAGGGACTAAAACGGTGGTCGGCGAATTATCTGTGTGGTCGACATTCGTCAGTAATCTCTAGGACCAAAACTAGCAAACCGAGAAAAATAAAACTGGGGGTACCACAGGGTGGTGTCCTATCCCGCTATTGTTTAATTATTACATTTCAAAGCTCCCTCAACCACCAGAGGAAGTCACTATTGTCTCTTATGTTGACGATTGCTCGATAATGGCGTCTGGGGATGGAATTGATGACTTCTGCTCGAAAGTAAGACTATTTCGCCGAGCTTTCTCGCTTCTTCACTGCAATGAGCTTTACCCTCTCCACTACAAAATCCTCGGTCACTTTATTCACCACCTGGAAAGGAGGTCACCTTCTAAAGTCTGCTCTCCTTCTCGGCGCAAACAACCGCAATTGTCAACAGAGTACAGAGCCACAATAATGTCATCAAGTCGCTGGACGGCAGCACTTGGGACAAAGACAAACAAACGTTGTTAGCAACATACAAGGCAATTTGCCCGCCGGTTCTAAATTATGCAGCGCCCGTGGGGTCGCCGGGACAAGCAGGTCGCAGTGAATGAAGCTACAGACCTGCCGGATGCCTTCTGATGTCGCCCCAACACCATCTACACGACAAGGCCCTGATGCTCCCCATCAAGAAGCATGTTGTTGTTGTAGCGGCTACTAAACCCCGCTAGGGTCGGTTCATCCACCAACGTTGGTGTCTGTTTCAGCTAAGGGGAGGCCCATTAAGTGCGCAACTTCAACAGGGTCTGTTCATAGGGAGAGGGACGTTAGCATCAAAGAGCATAACACAATGCCCTGCAAGCAGTTTCTAGTAGGGAGCCACAGACGTGGTCACCCAAATAGACAGCTGCTTACAGAAGAGTCAGAGGCATCTCTGCGAACTGACGGACGAAGTCCAGAGGTTCATCAAACAACCACTGGACCCAACTGCATACAGAGAGGCCCTGACCAGCATTCACAGGGAGTCGATCTCAAGTTATATAGACTCTCGGCCTGTGAATGCCATTACGGGCACACATCTACCTGACGTGGACGAGACAGAACTGTGTTGTCTTCCTCGGGAGGCCCGCACTACAATAGCTCAACTTCGCTCTGGCTACTGCAGCAGGCTTAACTCATATCTCAGCAGAATAAACGAGGATGTGCCCAACCAATGCCCGGCATGCGGAGAGTCGCCACATGACTCACGACACCTCTTCGCATGCCCCCAGAACCCCAGCCAGCTAACGACCCTGTACCTCGAGGGATCTGTACAGATCCTGTTGAAGTTACGCACTTCCTGGGCCTCCCCTTAGCTGAAACAGGCGACAACGTTGATGGATGAACCGACCCGAGCGGGGTTTAGTAGCGGCTTCAACAACCCACAAAAACCTCATGCCGAAAACTATTGTCCGCGGAAGGGTTAAATATCATAAAATATGTTGTATTTTAATGTTTTATAACTTCTTTTTTAAAACAGCATTTAATGTAAGGCGTGAACCGTGAGCTGATTTTAACTTTGACCGTTTATAGGGTAAATACAAGATTGAAAGAGTTGGGTTAGGGACGTACGAGTGATTCGTATTAGGAGACTAGGTCAAACGTACAAATTAATGCGCAAAATACATCACACAAATATTTGCGGAAATACAAATTGGTACAAATAAGATTTTTTCGATTTTATATTTGACGCTTATTTGCACTAATTGGTATTTGCGCAAATATTTGTGTAGTGTATTTGGCGCATAAGCGAAGCTAAACGAAAACTTAACCTATGGTGACTTGGTAATAGCCAACAGTGTCTATGAACATAGTAGGCTGATTACCATGGTCAAGTTATTATAGTGTAGTAGCGAAAAGAGATCAGTGGAGATACAATATGTTGCGGCTGGAGGGCCGGGGATAAAAGCTCGTAAGTTGGTGCGGTAAGGCACGGAGAGTGGTGACTTGCGGCTGCAGGGGCGGGGAAATATTCTCGTAAGTTGATGCAGCGAAACACCAATGTCAGGCGCAAGTGCGCCAGAGAACTCCATAGAGACGTGAGACGATGAGAGGGTCGTGTGAGCACATCGAGGTGCGGAAGGCATTAGCGGTAGTGTACATCGAGGACGTGAGAGTGCGTCCGGTGTAACTGGTAGGCTGCGTAGGCGCGGTAGTCTGCAACACTATAGCAAAGATGAACGAGAGTGTGAGCGTGCATTCTGTTGCTACTAGGCAGCCATAGTTGAAGTTTTATGTCTGGTGGTAGGCATAGAGCAGGCAGCAAAGATGGAAGCTGATTCCCTTGAGCGCGGAAGCTACGTTAGAGACTGGTTGCAGCTGACAAGATGCAGGGAAGTAATTAATTTTGATGACCGTTTAAGACTTAGTGAAAGTGAAGAGTGTAAAGAGATTGGTAATCCCCTCCAAGGATGAAGGTAATATCGATTGAAAATCAAGAAGTTCTAGGTGATTTATTTTAAAGTAGAGGATTTTGTTGAAAGGTAGACGAAGTATAAGGAACGCCATTAAGATTTTTATGAAGAAGAGTGGGGAAGAGAAATAAGATAGAGATTTGTACGAAATAACAAAAATTGAAAAAGAGTAATGGTTATTTATTCGAGGCCGAAGGTGTGATTGGCCTGAGGGACAGTACTTATTTGGCATATTAAATTTACATTAAACAACACTAACTTGCATATGCCCACAAATAGTGGATTTGATGTTTGAAGCTGCTGCAGCCCTTCAAGACGAATTTATTATTAATTACTTTATCTTAATTGTTTCTTTTGTTATGTACATACATATGTACATCGCGAAGAAAAAATAAATATGAAATATACATTTCCTATAATAAATTTTATTTCCACATTTGAAGTACAATTGATAAATAACCTATGAAGTTGATTTGAGAGTTAACCATATTCTCAAATGGAGATGGGTCGTTCTTAAAAAACATGACCATTCTGAATTTTGTAATTTTTAAAAATTAAGTTGGCCAAATATGTTTATAATTGGCCTCATGTGGTTACGGATGGTATCAACAATAGGAATCCATAACCAGCAGTATTTTTTTTAATTTTTGGAGTTTTTGGAGTTAATAAGTCACAGAGTGGACCGGTAACAGAGGGGACAAATTAACTCAAAAATACCATATTTTAGCTTTTTATTCGAATTTTGGAGAATTTATTTGTCCACTTAATTAATGTACATAAAATATTTATAAAAAAATTATAAAATAAATAAAAAATCACTTTACTCACCGTTTTTCAACAGTAACAGAGTTGACACTGAATAAGGGTACGTACCCGGCATACAATTGGGTTCCTTACTCAACAACGCACTAAACAAGACTGAACAGTTCAAAACACATTTTGTTGATTTTAGCTAAGTTATGATGGAGAAGCATAAGAGAAATATACGCGTCATAACGTTTAACAAACATTTTTCAATAAAATGAGTGGACGTAACAGAGGGGACCAAAACCTGGGGACACAAATTTTCTTCATAAAAATTATACAAAAAAATTATTTTTCATCATTCTTTTCTATATATGGTATTAATATACACAAACTGAATAACAAAAATTGTAAATATTATTTTTTTTCAATTTTATTTCAACTGAAAATAACTATTAAATTTTTATAAATTGGCTCGGGACACAGGTTTTTGCTAAACCTTTGACATTGAAAATATTTTTTAAGTTATTTTCAGATAATTAATTATTTTTTTTTTATAATATAGTTACGTAGAATCGATAATAATTTATAAAAATGCAGATATTTTTCTATTTTCTTTTTGAAGAAACAAAATATAAAATAGTAAAGTCTGGGGACACCAATTGGTCATGTTTTTTAAGAACGACCCAGATCGAACTCCCCCTTTTATTGAGAAAGCTGTAATTTTCAAATCAATATCAAATCATTCTCAAATGTATATCAAACCTAATTGTTTGCTGGGTACGACGAAACGCGTCGGACGGACCACTTGAACGGGCTTCAACCCAATTAAGTTGGCACAGTTAATATGCAAAAATGTCATATATGTAATACTCCTATATTGGCAGTAAGAGCTAGTACCGTCCGAAAACACTACAGTACAGATATATCAATAAACACGTACGAAAGAAAAGGAACACATATGTTTATAAATAAACATGTACACAACACATATACAAAAACGGCACTCAAGTACACAATACATTGACAAAAACGGTACTAGACTGTCTCGCTTTGATTTCGGAATGCTTACACATTGAGAAGTTAGCTTACTGCCAATATAGAAGTATTACAAATATGAAAAATGTAAACGGTTAATGTGTATAAAGTTTATTATTATACTTGCAGCACCACTCAGAGTTATTTAACGATTACTTAAATCGCTCCTCATTATAGATTTGAAAAAATTACCTCTCAGAGCCAGTTAATGAACATTAAAGTTAAGTAAAGGAAAATCCTTACTTAACTTTTAACGAGAGATTTTGACAATGTTTTGTTATTATTCTTTTTGAATTTGTTTTTTGAATTGGAGCTGGATTTTTCAATATTTCAAGTATGCCTGATTTAGAAGAATTTAGGGAGTTTGTGGACTATGCAGGTATGCATAGGAAGTTGGCTAGTCAGCGAAATCGTTAGTGGTACCCACACAAAATGCGGGATACCAATTCCTTTTCCTGGCGAATTTAACAAGGTGATGTCATGGGAGCGTACCGAGCGGGCGATTACCTGGTGCAAAAGTTGCGATTACTAATCGCTACCGCATTGCCTAACGACCAGTAATGCACAAAATCGGTGGTATATATTTTCAATATGGGCGGCACATAACTTGTCTCTAGTGAATCGGTAATGCATGGAATGGTTAGATTATGTTGTCCCTTGTCGCCAGCTAAACTCTTATATTCTATTTGAGGAAGTGGAAAGGACCCTTGCTTTGAAGCTCCAATGAAAATATTTTCAAGCCATATATAACATAAATTTAAATGATTTTAATATGTTCATTTATTTATTTTCGGAAAAACCAATGAGCCGAAATACATATATATTTAAAATCTTTTCTTCTGGATATTTTCCTAATACTTACCATAATTAACCGACTTCCAAAAAAGGGGGAGGTTATCAGTTCGTCGTAATAATTTTTTATTTATTTTTATTTTTATTTTTATGTATGTTACCGCATAACTTTGGACAACGTCAACCGATTTTTGCAACGGAGAGGTAGTGTCTCAGAGGTGGTCCCATACTAATTTGGTTTAGATCCGATCATTGAATCATGAAATATATATATATACAGGGTGTCCCAGAAGTAACGTGCCAAACTTTAGGGCAAGGTAGGTGGGAGGGTGTGCTCCTTGATAAACAAAAAATTGTCAGGTAAAAGTGTCACCGTTTTTGAAATATTTACATTTTTTCGAATTTAAAAAAAATCGTGCCTTTTCATGTGTTTTCTTTAACTGCAACTACAAACCGGGCAATACTTAGTAAATTTTTTATGTAAAATACTTCCAGATAGTTGCCTCTCCATACTCAAATGCAATGTAGTTAAAATATATTAAGGAACCATCATAAAATTAGGACTAT
>NW_016158576.1:91990-99324 GCF_001687245.7 Rhagoletis zephyria | reverse complement strand
TTTTTTAAATTCGAAAAAATGTAAATATTTCAAAAACGGTGACACTTTTACCTGACAATTTTTTGTTTATCAAGGAGCTCACCCACCCACCTACCTTCCCCTAAAGTTTGGCACGTTACTTCTGGGACACCCTGTATATATATATTATATATATTTTTTTTTAATATACTTTTTTTAACCCCATTATTCTAGAACCCGAATTTTCGTAATTCGTAATTCGTAGCTATGCTACGAAAAACGAGAAATCCACATGCTGCAACCCTTGCGGAAACATGTGCAGCATTGCCAGCTATAAGTTGTTTTTCGAAGAGAGCTGAATGAAGGAAAACAAAATGGAAAGGAATTAAAAAAGCACTCATCATGTGCTTGTTTATAGTAAAATTTATTGATTTTCAATATTTTGAGGAAAGTTATGAGTTATGGATTCTGATGCATTTGCAGTTATAGCAGCGGAGTAAGAGCGCGCTATGGCAATGGACTCACAAAGGTATGCGGAGCTGCCGGGCATAGCAACCATGGGCGCATCTATGTTAGCTTCTGGTTGAATTGTTGAACCACAAGCCAGAACTCCTCCTATGCCTGAAGCTCTGGTTCTCAATCCAGTTAATGCAATAACAGCCTCTTCCATCCAAACCATTGAAAACATGCACTTTGTTAGGTCCACCACCTTTTGCGCTTGCTTCTGCCTTCGGCCGCGCTTAGGGATTATAACCCTTACTAAGTAGAATTCTCCTTTCTGTGTTGCGGGGAAGAGGGGCTTCCGCATGTCAAACGTATACAACATTTCTTGTGCATATCACTCCGGCTACAGTATTTTTGCGCAGAACCCACATCGAAATTTGCAAAAAAGTGCATAGTACAAACTGAGTTTATTAATGAGCTAGTGGTACAAAATTTGAAACATTTATCTTAAAAATATGTGAATCCTTCGATTACACGTGTATGTTAAAGTTTTTGGATTCGGGCTATGCGTTTGGATACAACAACCGAAAATCGTTGTACAAATAACTAAACCGGACCCAAGTTCCTCGATAAGGGGCAACAACGATTCTTTTTGCTCGTTTATATGAAGCAGTGGATAAAAATATACGTATATGCGAAAGGCAAATTTATCTGTTTAAATGAACACCACCAATATTTCTTGCAAACACACATCGATTTACATCTTTTATTTCGCCTCCGACACAGAATTGTTTTCGTACAAAATTACGCAAAAAAGCTTACTCGTTCGTTTTTAGGCATGCCATAGTTACGAATTTCGAAAGTTCGAAAATACGATTCGGATTGCAGCATACTATTTCTACGATTCGTAGCAAAATCCGAATACGAAAGAGTTGCAGAATAGGGGTGTAAGTCGGTTTTTTTTTTGCTAAAAATTACTTGTATGTTGTTGTTGTTCTACGATTCGTAGCAAAATCCGAATACGAAAGAGTTGCAGAATAGGGGTGTAAGTCGGTTTTTTTTTTGCTAAAAATTACTTGTATGTTGTTGTTGTTCTACGATTCGTAGCAAAATCCGAATACGAAAGAGTTGCAGAATAGGGGTGTAAGTCGGTTTTTTTTGCTAAAAATTACTTGTTGTATGTTGTTGTTGTTGTTGTATGTTGCGCGATTTAAACACTTTCTCAACGTTTTTCTGTTTCTTATGTGTTTATTTTTCTAGAAAACAAACAATATTACTTCAAAAATTTGAGATACTTCGCCGACCTGAACGGGGTTAGATCGCCGAAACAACAGCTTATCGACAGGCCCTGAACGGCATTCACAGGGAGTCAGTCTCGAGTTGTGTAGACTCCACACCTGTGAATGCCGTTCTAGGCGCACAACAACCGGACACTGACGAAACGGAGCTTCATCTGCCTCGGGAGACAAGAACCATAATAGCCCAACTTCGCTCTGGTTACTGCAGCAGGTTAAACTCATACCTGAGCAGACTAAACGCAGATCTACCAAATGAGTGTCCGGCATGCGGCGAGATACCTCATGACTCGAAACATCTCTCCGTATGTCCGGAAAACCCGACAACCCTAACGCCTTTGTCCCTGTGGACCGACCCTATCGAGGCTGTACGCTTCTTAGGGCTGCCGTTTGTGGAACTTGACGACAACGACTGAGATATTAACCGACCTGGGCGGGGTTGTTGTAGCCGCTACAACAACAACAACAAAAACAACAACTTCAAAAATTTAATTTTTTACAATTAACTGTAGAGGATGTCATAAAAAAGAAAGGGGATCGATCTTTTAAGGGATCCTTCAAGCTTTTATTGAGAAACGTATCATTAAATAATGACTCTGAGAGGAAACGTTGCTTAACAGATTTAATGGCAATTAACAAAGGTAAAATTAAAGATAATTTAATGATTGTGGGCCCCTGGACCTCCCCCCCGCCCCCTTCGAAAGGGAACAGTCCCCACTTTACGAAAAGCCGAAAAAAAATTCACTAAAAATATTGTTATATTAAAAAAAAAAAAAAAGTAGAATTCTGCTTTCTGTGTTGCCAAAGAAGGGGGGCTGAACACCTTTTGCAGAGAACACCTTTCTGCGTAGGCGGCCTTCGGCCGCACTTATGGATTATAACCTTCACTAAGTCGAATCCTCCTTTCTGTGTTGCCAAAGAAGGGGGATAAACACCTTGTGCAGAGAACACCTTTCGGAGTAGGCGGCCTTCGGCCGCACTTAGATATTATAACCCTCAGTAAGTAGAATTCTCTTTTCTGTGTTGCCAAAGAAGGGGGCTGAACACCTTATGCAGAGAGCACCTTTCTGCGTAAGGGGCCTTCGGCCGCACTTATAGCGTTTTCTTTTCTCGAAAAAGGCTGCATTTATTCTGCCTTGTGTTAGCGCTGTCAAATTTTCATGTTCTTTTTTCAGCCCTTTCACAAGGCGTCGTGTTCTTTTCTCAGCAGGTTGCGCTCTGATCCGGCAAAAATGCTGCCTTTTTAGCCCTCAAATAAACGTGAGGGTGAGAGTTGCACGGTTGATTTTTAATTTACGCTTGTAAAAATACAATTATTTTCCGGATGAGAAATAAGTGTTTTGCTTTAAAATTACTAAAGACTTACAGGCCAAGTGAATAATTCAGCTTTATTAAATTCTATAAATAAATTGTGATGGAGTAGTATAATTTCTGTTTCGTTCTCAAGAGTTCCCATATAAAAGGGCAGAACTTTTTTTGAGAAAAGAAAACGCTATTAGGGATTGTAGCCCTCACTAAGTAGAACTCTCCTTTCTGTGCTGCCAAAGAAAGGGGCTGAACACCTTTTGCAGAGAACATCTTTCTTCGTAGGCAGCCTTCCGTCGCACTTAAGAATTATAACCCTCAGTAAGGATAATTTTCGTGTGTTGACAATGAAGGGGGGCTGAACACCTTTTTCAGAGAACACCTTCGGCCTAACTTAGGGACTATAACCTTCACTAAGTAGAATTCTCCTTTTTGTGTTGCCAAAGAAGGGGGGTGAACACAGAGAACACCTCTCTGTGTAAAGTAATAAAGAAAACTAATCGAGTAAAGTGTAAAGAGAAGGGGAATATAAAAATGTATGATTAAGTGGATGTTTTAAGGCGAATAGGAAAGATAAATGTACGCTAATTTCCAAATTTTACAAAAAAGGGCATATTTCAAACCCAATTTGTAAATAAATTAGTGACCAAAAATTACAAAAGTAGGTGTTACTCCCCTATTTGTAAAGAGCTTTTTTTTTTGGGTACAGTTTGCATATTTGTACAATGATTTTGGGATGCTGTGCCCAAACGCATAATTCGAATAAAAAAACTTTTACACACACTTGTACACAACAGTTCACGCTTTATTACAAAAATAAAATTTACTATGGAACACCTAAGGAATCCGGACCTTTGAGCTAGAGAAAAAAAGAAAAAAATGGGCGTGGCGTGGTTTTAACGGTATTTTTTTTTTTTTGGTGCAAATTAACAGGGGCGGAGCTAGGGGCGCTAAACGTGGAATTTTCAACATTTTCAAAAGCTTATATTTCGAAAACTGTAGAACCGATTTCAAAAATATGGACACAGTTTACAAGGTAATTGAAAGGCCTTTCATTCGTTATCTATATCTATACATACTATTTATACATATTTGGAGAAAAAGTAAAAAAAAAACGAAATTATAACAAAGTTGTGTATAAAAATGAATGTTTTTCGCAAAAAAATACGTAATTATCTATATTAACAAATATGTTTATCAGAAAGAGCACACAAATACTTTTAAATTGATATATGATTTGTAAGCAACAACTCTTCTGCGCATCATATTTGAATAAATAAATATTAAAATATCGTTTTATATGAATAAAAGAAAAGCGCCGCAGTCTGCCGCCCCAGTGATGTCTATTGTGGTTACTGGGTGTTTTATAAAAATGTCTTGTATAAAAAATGTGTATATAAAAATGTCTTGCGCAAATGAATATTTAACATTTTTCAAGCGAAAAAACCCAGATGAAAATTGTGATTTTTGGCCATTTTTCTAAGGGGTCCCTAGGGAACCATAGGGGGCCTAGGTGGTCGGGGGCGACATTTTTGTCAATGGCGGTTCATACCCTCCAAAAAGGGTGGTTGGAGGTGCCACGCCCACTCCCCCTTCGCCCTTCGCCTTAGCATATAACATTAATGCAGTTGTTTTATTTCACTGTTGGCAGTTGTACTTAAACCTAACTATATAAAATTATACGCCAAATCAAAGGTATTTCTGTGGTATTTCTGATAAACATATTTGTTATTATAGTTAATTACGTATTTTTTTACGAAAACAATACATTTTTATAAAAAAATTGCCATAATTTCGTTTTTTTACTTTTTCTCGAAATATGTTTACATTATATACATAGATATATATATATCGAATGAAGGTCCTCCAATCACCTTTCCAACGGCACATGAGACAACCCTGCAGTGCGCAAGTGTCCCCTTGAAATAAAGTTACTAGTTCAGAGATAGTATCTAACAGGACAAGACTTGGGCTGGTTGCTTATTTATGCGACGAGGGTCACTGGATACTTAAAAAATTTCGATATCTGCTGGCAGACGAAGTGCAAAAATTCAAATCTAACTAATAATAATAATAGATTGGCGCTCACACATATGTTAGTGTTTGGCCGAGCTTCTCCTCCGATTTGTGGCGTGCGCCTTGATGTTGTCACACAAAGCGGAGGGACCTACCGTTTACAGTGCAAATCTAACTACCATTCGTTTATCTCTGCAAACATCAACGTGTGCGCACAATGTACTGCGTTGTTTTTGTTTAAGTCAGTGCAACATCGGCATCAGTGTTGCCATTTTGGAGGTTTTGAAGCTAGATTTAGCTCTTTATTTTTCTATTTAGCTCCGAAAATTCGGCTTGAGCTCCTAGTTTTTTTTAGCTCTTTTCAAAATTATCTAGCACTTTCTTAGCTCCAGAAAGTTTTAGTTGCATTTAGTAACATATAAAAATTACAAATCTGTAATATCATTGCATAAGCGTTGACTAAAATATATTTGGCTTTGGTGAACTCAGCCTATTTTCGATACCTTCATGTTATTCTATTTCGCGCGGGAGCACATAAACCATACGGGACAGTAGTTCAAGCTCCGATAAGCTCAGGCGGTGTAGTTTATTAGTAGTATTATTTAGCTCTTTTTAGCTCCAAACGAAATTTTTTTATGGCAACACTGATCCAACACTCGGCAGCGAACGAGATTTTTCGTTTAGTTTGTTTTCGGCATCTTTAAAGTGGCGTCATTAGCAGAAAAGAGACAAAGCGATTTGTTTGGGAAATTATTAAAAGAAAATAAGTAATTATTTAAATATTTTAATTCAAAATAAGTAAGCGGGCTGTCAAGAGGCAAATAAAAAGACAGAAGGAAATTTGTTTAAACAGATTGAGGGGTGAAAGCGATGCAGTGTTAGAAGCCGCAAAGGTGGCAGCGCAGCCGGCAATTGCCAGTGAGCCTGTAACAGAGGCAATTTTTTTTTGTGAAGAAAACGAAAGTGAAGAGGAAGAAAGTGAAAAGAAGTTAACTTTTAAAGAAAAAATAGTGCTGTGGTATATTCGAAATAACCCGCCCGAAAATCTTTTGAAGAACTACTAGAAATTTTGCGAAGTGAAAATGTAGATGTTCCGGGAAGTTCTAACACCCGTATGCTGTAATCCGAAAGTTCGTAGTTACGAATTCTTAGCTCCGTTCCGAAAATTCGAAAATTGGTATGCTGTAATCCGATCGTAACTATCAACGGTGTTGCCGACTAAAATAGTGAAATTCGAAGTTCTTAATCAGCTGCTTTGACAGAAACAAATCAAAATAAATATAATCGCAAGTGAATAGTGAAATTAAAAAAAAAATAGTTTAATCATTACTTGAAAAGACTTCCTTAATTAAGTAGAATACAAAGGATTCAGTGGCCGGTACACTTTTGTCCCAGCTAACTTCCTCTTCTTCTTTTTTTGGCGCTGTAACCGCCTAAGCGATTTTGGCCGAGTTCTGCAAAGCACGCCAGTCGTTTCTCCTCTGTGCCAACTGACGCCGATTGGAAACCACACCAAAGTGAAACCAAGTCTTTCTCCACCTGATCTTTTCATCGCTGTGGGGGTCTCCCTCTTCCTCTGCTACCAAAAGCGGGTTCCGAGTTTAATATATATAATAATCGAACGACATGGCCAATCCAGCGGTGCCGCTGTATTAATTAATTTGCTGCACTATGTCCATGTCGTTGTAAAGCTTATAGAGCTCATCGTTCCATCGTCTGCGGTACTCGCCGTCGCCAACGCGTAAAGGCCCGTAAATCTACCGCAAAATCATTGTCATTGTCCATGCTTCTGAGCCATATACCAGCACGGGCATGATGAGTGACTTATAGAGCGTGGTTTTCGTACGTCGAGAGAGGACTTTACTCCTGAATTGCCTACTCAGTCCAAAGTAGCACTTGTTGGCAAGAGTGATTCTACGTTGGATTTCAATGCTGACATTATTATCGGTGTTAATGCTGGTTCCCAAGTAAACGAAATTCTCTACTTTCTCGAAATTGTAACTGTCAACAGTGACGTGGGTGCCAAGACGCGAATGTGCTGACTGTTTGTTTGATGACAGGAGATACTTCGTCTTGTCCTCGTTTACCACCAGACCCATGCGCTTTGCTTCCCTATCCAACTTGGAAAAGGCAGAACAGACTTCGCGGTTTTTGTTACCGATGATGTCGATGTCATCGGCATAAGCCAGCAATTGCACGCTCTTGTAGTAAATTGTTCCTGAGCGGTTCAGTTCTGCCGCTGTTATTATCTTCTCCAACATCAGATTAAAGAAGTCACATGAAAGGGAGTCGCCCTGTCTGAAACCCCGTTTTGTG
>NW_016158576.1:82749-91910 GCF_001687245.7 Rhagoletis zephyria | reverse complement strand
ATCAGATTAAAGAAGTCACATGAAAGGGAGTCGCCCTGTCAGAAACCCCCTTTGGTGGCGAACAGGTCCGAGAGGTTTTTGCCAATTCTGACGGAGCTGGTGGTATTGCTCAACGCCAAATTCAGACATAGCGGCGTATAGGCAACTCCTTCTAGTGATGTCAAAAGCGGCTTTAAAGTCGACAAGTTCTTTTCTCGCGGGTCTTTTCCAAGATTTGGCGTATTGTGAATACCTGGTCTATGGTGGATTTGCCAGGTCTAAAGCCACACTGATAAGGCCCAATCAGTTCATTGACGGTGGGCTTCAGTCTTTCACACAATACGCTCGATAAGACCTTGTAACCTATGCTTAGAAGGCTGATCCCGCGGTAGTTGGCGCGAATGGCGGGGTCACCTTTCTTGTGGATTGGGCAGAGCACACTTAAATTCCAGTCGTCGGGCATGCGTTCATCTGACCATATTCTGCACAAGAGTTGATGCATGCACCTTATCAACTCCTCGCCGCCGTACTTGAATAGCTCAGCTGGCAGGCTGTCAGCTCCAGCGGCTTTGTTGTTTTTCAGCCGCGTTATTGCTATACGTACCTCGTCATAGTCAGGCGGTGGAATATCGACTCCGTCATCATCGACTGCGGGCTCGGATTCTTCCTCTCCACAACTTTCCGTGCTGCTACCATTTAGTAGGGCAGAAAAGTGTTCCCTCCATAATTTAAGTACGCTCTGGACATCAGTTACTAGGTCGCCATTATTGTTCTTACAGGGGTACGTCCCGGTCTTGAAACCTTCCGTAAACCGCCTAACTCTCTGGTAAAATTTTCGGGCATTCTTCCTGTCGGCCAGCATTTCAAGCTCTTTGCACTCACGTATTTCGGCCTCTCTCTTATTGCGGCAAATACGTCTCCGCTTCCCTCTTTAGATCCCTATAGCGGTCCCACGTAGCGCGCTTTGCGCCCTAGGCGGCATCTTTTTTCTCTGTAGCTTCCTGACACTCCTCATCGTACCAGTTGTTCTTTCGGGCTCGCTGAAATCCGACTACTTCTTCGGCGGCGGTACTACTTTTTAAATCTCTACTACCAGTGTTTTTAATGTATCCTGCAACCCTGGTTCTCACCACTTCGGGTTTTTCTTTCTT
The DNA here is from genome assembly GCF_001687245.7 of Rhagoletis zephyria. Lineage (NCBI taxonomy): Eukaryota > Metazoa > Arthropoda > Insecta > Diptera > Tephritidae > Rhagoletis > Rhagoletis zephyria. The sequence goes on along the minus strand of NW_016158576.1, from coordinate 90,780 downwards.
CTTGTTATACCGTCGTAGCGTACTACAGCAGCATAAAATCATAAAATAAAATTTCCTTTTGGTTAAGTAGATTAAGTTGTATTTGGTAAAGTACTAAATAAATAGTTGACTAAATAACTATATTGGTGACCCCGACGCTTCGATTTTGAGCAAACTCAGAAGAATTGTGGCATTCTACGAGTTACACACACACATAAGCAATCGCGCCCCCATTTTGCAAACACATCCACATTTGCTTTTCGCTAGGAATTTTTAGAACGTTCTCGATAAAAAAAAACGCATCATCATGCCGAATACCGACGAAAGTAGCGACGAAACTACGATGGACAACAGCGCCGGTACTTCTACAAAACCGCAGACTACACCGAACGAATCCGCTGACATCAGCACTTTTGCTGCACGGGTACAAGTGCCTCAGTTACATGGCTACTCCATCAATAACATAGAGTCGTGGTTTACACGTCTCGATGCTTTTTTCCGTATCCACGGTTTTGGAAAAATGAGCCAAGACCAGCGCGACCAAGCAAAATTTAACATAACAGTTATGTACATGGACGAGCGACTACACGAACAAGCATTCGAAATTGTCCGCACACCTCCAGCACAAAACCGCTAATGGTACACTTCGACGTACAATTATCAATAAGTTTTCCGCATTTCCAATGGCAAGATTGGAACAGTTGACTACCGGGATACAATTGGGCGACAACAAACCGAGCCACATGCTCACGCAATTACAGCGCACTGACGTCACACGCGATCAACAACTTATTAAAGATTTTTGGATCCAACGTCTACCCATCTCCGCGCGAGCAGTCATCGCAGGATGCCGCTAAAGGCAATCCAGAAATGACCTTAGAACAACTTGCCTCAATCGCAGATGAAATCATCGATGCTGTTCGTGTTAATTCCGTAGAGTCTGTCTCCACTAAACCACTCAATGCTTCCCAACAACAACAAAAACAATCAATCGAAGCCATCGCACCCACACCATCAACCGCGTTAGCAAACCGTGTTTGGTTATCTCGAACGTACACTAGCTCGGATTGAGTCAAGAACGTCAGACTCGTACACGAGAGCGCAGAAGCCGTTCCGCAACTCCACACAGAAGACATACGCACTCAGCTGGTGATGCCATTTGTTGGTATCACAAAGGTATGGGAGCGACGCTAAAAGATGTAACACCCCTTGCAACTTCAACAATGCCTCAAAAAACTGATCGCGCGGGCGGCATCAACGCATGGTGTCGTCGGAAAATGTCACCCAATACCGCCACAACCATTTTTGAATTCATCACTAGCGCAATCAAGTTCTTTATCGGCATCGCTTCACGAGAGGCCTTCATATTCTTTAGCATTAAGCACAACATCATCGCTATCAAGATTGACAAATATAGCGGAACAAAAAGAGAAATCTGTTGAAACGACGGACAAATATTCAGCAGGTAGCAACCGACTTTTCATCACGGACCGTTCATCAGCGCGAAGCTTTTTAATCGATACCGGGGCCGACGTATCTATTATTAGCCACACAGCAGGACCTTCGCCTCGTCGTAAAGATGAACCGCAGCTATATGCAGCGAACAACACAGCTACTGACACATACGGGAAGGTAAGACTTAATCTAGATTTTGGACTAAGACGTGCTTTCCAGTGGGAATTCATCGCAGCCGACACTGCCCACAACATTATTGGTGCCGATTTTTTGCGCCACTTCAACCTTTTAGTAAAAAACGCTTTCATTATTGACGCGGACTCAAAAATTAAAAGCCGTGCCTGCGTCATCAATATTCACAATGTACCCTCCCCATCACCAAAATTGTACGACGATAACAACGAATACGAAACGCTTTTGAATGAATACAAAGACATAACAACAATCGCACCAAACACTGTACCCCATGAAGTATCCACCACAGTGACACACTGCATTGAGACGCACGGCCCACCCGTTTTTGCCAAACCTGGTCGCCTTACACCAGAGAAACTAAAAGTAGCCAAGGAAGAGTTCGAGTACTTGATGAAAATCGGTGTATGCCGACCATCAAAGAGCCCATACGCCTCGCCTCTGCACCTCGTCCGCAAGGCAGAAAACACTTGGCGCCCCTGTGGAGATTACAGGGCGCTCAATACTCAAACAATTCCCGACCGGTACCCCTACCACATATACAGGATCTATCGCACTTATTACATGGTAAAAGCGTATTCTCAAAAATCGACCTCACGCGGGGATACCACCAAATACCCGTGGAAGACAAGGATACTCAGAAAACTGCCGTAACTACGCCGTTTGGATTGTTTGAATATCTGCGAATACCCTTCGGTTTGCGCAACGCTGCGCAAACCTTTCAGCGTCATATGGATGAAATACTTCGAGGATTACGCTTTGCCTTTTGTTATTTGGATGACATCTGCATTGCCTCGAAGACGCTGCAGTAACACAAGCAACACGTGCGCACGGTATTCGAGCAACTTCGACGCAACCATTTAACAATAAATCCCTCTAAGTGCGTGTTCGCTCAAACACAAATAAACTTCTTGGGTCACTTGATTACACCTGAGGGTATTAAACCAATGCCGGAGAAAGTAGAAGTCATCAAGAACTACCCACTTCCACAAATCGATTGCGATCTAAAACGCTTCCTTGCGATGGTGAACTTTCACCTCATGCCTTGGAACATCAACTCATGCCTTGGAACATCAACAGCCACTCCTTTCGCTCATTAAACGCAACATCAAAAACGACTGAACACCGACTACGTGGAACGACGAAACCATTAAACATTTTAACGAATGCAAGGAAGATTTGATACACGCTGCTTCCCTGGCACACCCAGCCCCAGGTGCTGATATCGTACTATGCACCGACGCTTGTGACTCGGCTATGGGCGCAGTCATTCATCAAATGGTCCACAACGTGCCACAGCCGCTCGCCTTTTTCTCTCGGAAGTTCACCGAAACCCAACGTAAGTACAGCACGTACGACAGAGAGCGACTTCACTATAGCAACCGACCACAATCCGCTTACCTTTGCTTTTTCTCAAAAAAATTACAAAGGATCGCCCAGACAAGTCCGTCAGTTGGACTACATTGGTCAATTTTGCGTCCGTATTGTTCACCTACCTGGCGCGATAAATATAACTGCTGACACACTCTCACGTATCAACCTTCTTCAACTCAAAAACGCGATAATCGGCTACGAGGACATCGCTCAACAACAAAAGTCTCAAATCAAGCTCAACGTCGTTACTGCTCAAAGCTATTCAACTTTTACACACGCAGACAGCAATCACATGTGACGTTTCGGGTGCAATAGCCCGCCGATCCATACCACGTCCATGTCGTTCATCTGTAATATCAAAGTTGCACGGCATTTCGCACGGCGCAACAAAGGCCACATCCAAACTAATCAACCAGAGATTCGTTTGGAACAATATGGATAACGATATTTCTAAATTTGTGCAACAATGTGTACAATGCCAACGCGCTAAAGTAAGTAGACACACCTTTGCGCCACTCTCCAGATTTTCTCTTCCTTCGCAGAGGTTTGAACACATCAGCGTAGATTTGGTCGGACCACTACCGCCTTCCAACGGTTTTAAGTATTGCCTCACGATCATTGATCGTTTCACAAGGTGGCCGGAAGCGATTCGAATTTGCGATATCAGCGCCGATACAGTCGCATTTGCATTAATTGAAGGTTGGATCAAGCAATTTGGAATACCACTACGTATCACCACCGACCAGGGGAGGCAGTTTTAATCTCTACTCTTCAATGAACTATCACGCGTTTTGGGTATCACACACCTTCGTACGACAGCCTACCATCCACAGGCAAACGGAATTATAGAGAGGTTCCACCGCACCTTGAAGGCATCAATTATGTGTACGCCAAGCCCAATAAATTGGGCTCGCGAACTTCCAGTCATACTCCTGGGTTTGCTTTGACTTCTAGGCGAGATGTTCGAGCCAGCTGAACACTCCTCCTCTTCGGAATTTGTTCAACAACTGATCAACACCATGCAAAAAGTTAACCCTACCGATACAGCACATCATACGAAGAGAAAGGTGTTTGTACATTTTGCGTTGAACGATGCAACTCATGTCTTCATCCGAAACGACACCGTTAAATCATCGCTTACACCACCATACGATGGACCGTTTAAAATTGAAGAACGCAACCCTAAAAGTTACAAGATAAGAATATGCAACAGAGCAGTAAAAGTATCCATAGATCGCCTCAAACCAGCGTTTATTAGCACGGATGACTGTTCAGAATCAACACCTCAGACTATTCAACAATCAGAAGTAACAACTGAAACTGCCGAACCAGCTCCAACTCCCGACAGTCCTGCGAAATCATCGTTGACAACAAACGCAACACGACGTGGACGCATCATACGACTTCCAGTACGCTTCGCTACCTAAAAGCCGGGTACGGGAGTCCTGTGGCAACTCAGCAAAACTACTTTTTAATACATCTCTACTACCAGTGTTTTTAATGTATCCTGCAACCCTGGTTCTCACCACTCCGGGTTTTTCTTTCTTCTTGTTATACCGTTGCAGCGTACTACAGCAGCATAAAATCATATAATAAAATTTCCTTTTGGTTAAGTAGATTAAGTTGTATTTGGTAAAGTACTAAATAAATAGTTGACTAAATAACTATATGTGGTTCCACCACTGCTGTTGTTGTTGTTGTAGCGGCTACTTAGCCCCGTTCGGGCGGTTCATCCATCATCGTTGTCGTCAATTTCAGCTAGGGGGAGGCCCAGGAAGTGTGCGACTTCCACAGGGGCTGTCCATAGGGACAGGGGCGTTAGCTGAGTGGGGTTCTCAGGGCATGTGAAGAGGTGCCGGGAGTCATGTGGCGACTCTCCACATGCCGGGCATTGGTTGGGCACATCCTCGTTGATTCTTCTCAAGTAGGAGTTGAGCCTGCTGCAATAGCCAGAGCGAAGTTGGGCTATTGTAGTGCGGGTCTCCCGAGGCAGACAAAGTTCTGTCCCGTCCACGTCCGGTGGCTGTGTGCCTAGAACGGCATTTACAGGGCGGAGTCTACATAATTTGAGAGTGATTCCCTGTGAATGCCGCTCAGGGCCTGTCGGTAGGTTGACGGGTCCAGAGGCTGTTTGATGAACCTCTGGACTTCGCCCGTCAGTTCGTAGATGCCTCCTGACGTGCCGTGGCGAGGGCTCTTCCGCGAGCAGCTGTCCGCTGGGATGGCCACGTCTGTGGCTCCCGGCAAGGAACTGCTTGCAGAGCATTATGTTATGCTCCTTTATTGGGAGCATCTGGGCCTCATCATGTAGGTGGTGTTGGGGCGTCATCAGGAGGCATCCTGTCGCAGTTCGTAATGCCGTGTTTTGGCAGGTCTGTAGCTTCATCCACTGCGTCCTGCTAGTCCCCGGCGACCATACGGGCGCTGCGTAGTTTAGAACCGGCCGGCTAATTGCCTTGTATGTTGCCAACAACGTTTCTTTATCTTTGACCCAAGTGCTGCCGGCGAGCGACTTGAGGACATTGTTGCGGCTCCGTACTTTGTTGACAATTGCGGTTGTATGCGCCGAGAAGGAGAGCAGACTGTCGAAGGTAACTCCGAGGATTTTCGGGTTATTCACCGTCGGTATTGTTACGCCATCGACGTGAATACCCAGTTGCAGTCTGACCTCCTTCGTCCAGGTGATGAAAAGGGTTGCCGAGGATTTCGCAGGGGATAGGGCAAGGCTCCTTGCAGTGAAGAAGCGAGAAAGTTCGGCGAGGTAACCATTTAGTTTCGAGCACAAGTCATCAATTCCATTCCCAGACGCCATAATCGAACAATCGACTATATTAACACTCTCCGGTAGCTGAGTAAGCTTTCAGATGTAATAATTAAACGGTAGCGGAGACAGGACACCACCCTGTGGTACCCCTGTTTAATTTTACGTGGCTTGTAAGTTTTGTCTCTGAAAATTACTGACGAGTGTCGACCACTCAGGTAATTCGCCGACCACCGTTTGAGTCCCTGTGGGAGTGAGGAGACCTCTATATCTTCTAGTAGCGTTGAATGACTGACAGTGTCGAACGCCTTGGACAGGTCCAACGCTACTAGAATAGTTCTCTCACAGGGGCGGTTTCGGTTTAGGCCACGAGTTATCTGAGTGTTTATGGCGTTAAATGCTGTTGTTGTGCTATGCACTTTTCGGAACCCATGGTTATGCTTAGCTGTGGTCAAGTGGTTCGTAAAGTACGGGAGCAACAGGGCCTCGAGTATCTTCGTTACCGGGGAAAGAAGAGTTATCGGGCGATAATACTCTCCTTTGTTGGATGGTTTCCCCGGTTTGAGCAGTGGGAGCACTCTCCCCATTTTCCAGATGTCTGGAATGACGAGATTGCCATAGACAGGTTGAGGATCTCCGTTAGGTACGCTACTCCCGCAGGACTCAAATTTTTCAGCAGCAACATGCATATTCCGTCGGGTCCAATGGCTTTGGAGGCTTTCGCCTTCCCGATGGCTACCCTTACCTCACCGCTGGTGAAAACAAGAGGCGCACTNTTTGAGCAGTGGGAGCACTCTCCCCATTTTCCAGATGTCTGGAATGACGAGATTGCCATAGACAGGTTGAGGATCTCCGTTAGGTACGCTACTCCCGCAGGACTCAAATTTTTCAGCAGCAACATGCATATTCCGTCGGGTCCAATGGCTTTGGAGGCTTTCGCCTTCCCGATGGCTACCCTGAAATGTAAACATAACAAAACTGTCAAAGCTAAACTTCAAAAGGGGGGGGTTACCAGATGAATGTTCGTAACCAATAGTTATTCAAGACACGAACCATCATATCGGTATAGACACGAATTGACATGGCCACTATGAAAACGGCCACACTGACATACGATAAAAGAATCGGTGGCCACATACCACGAGGCTAGAAAAATATATTTCTTTTTTTGGAATGGTACACGGAGCGAACCATACTCATCAGCCCTCGCAAGAACGGAATTACAACCAAGTAATTAAAGTGGATTAAAACCTTGTATTAAAAGCTGGCGACATTCGGGGAGTCGATACTCACCCCTCAGTGGAAATTAATAGAGGCAAAAGGTCGGCAGCTTCCTTCCTTCCGGCAAATCCCCAGCCATGTTGTTGCGTAGAATAAAGACGTTGTGAGCATCAAATCTGGACTATTCATTTGACAGCAATTGAGTCACCATAAGCCGGTAATACAAAATCATTACACGTAAGTCAGCCACTTTCTTGCCACCATCCATTGGAAACGAGCTATCCATCAACCGTAAATAAAGATTCCTGTTTGGACCGACAAACCAAGGTCAAGCAGGTTCGGTTGCAGGCTCCCATTTATTCATGTACTCGGCTATCGTTCTCGTAGTTCTTGGACCTTCGTGGTCCCCGACCTTCCGACCTTCGTATGTCATGCGATAAAACTTTGGTGATCTTATATGGTCCAAGGATCTTTGGTTTCAGCTTGAGTCCGGTACCATATTGGGTGCGCTTAATGGCGACTCCGTACTTCACTACATCCTTCCGGTTCTTGTTGGAGGATCGGCGATTCTGTAGCTGTATCTTGCGAATATTCTCCTGTGCTTCTTTTCGTGCCTCCTCCCGATCGGTGTCCAACTCCCTGATGGCTGCATCTTCTATAAGCTGCTGTAATTCCGGAATAACGTTAATGCGCATTTCGGCACCGGTTAGAAGTCTAAAAGGTAATATCTTCGTGCTCCGAGGTGGCGTACTGTTGAGGGTCTGTTGGTCTTGCTCGAGGTGCTTGTACCACTGGCTCGGGTTCCCAGCACACAGTTTCGCCAGCATCGGCACAATTATTTTGTGTATGCGCGCTACCTGGCCTTTGCCCCGAGGGACACCGGTGGCTATCAACAGGTGTTGTATCCCTTCCTGCTCGCAGTACTCTCTAAAAGCATGGGACGTAAACGCCGAGCCGCGATCCGAGATGATTCTCTTGGGATTTCCAAACGTCGCCGCTTGCCACTTCAGCTGATTGATCGCACCCTCCGCTGCTGTATTCCTCGACGC
>NW_016158576.1:78967-81349 GCF_001687245.7 Rhagoletis zephyria | reverse complement strand
AATGTGCATACTTGAACAAGCAAAAGAAACCAATTAAAGCATCTCAGAAACGTAGGTATTCGAAACCAGTCGAGGATTATAAAAATGACAAAAATCTAAAGGAGAATGAGACGAAGGTAGGAACTATCGTCGACCCATTTTTCGTTGTTGAGGGCGACGAAAATGTACGAGGTGCCAAATGTCTCGTGTGGGGCCATCACTTCAAAAAGTGTCAAACCCAGCCGCATAGGGTGATCTGCTACAAATGTACACGACCAAGGGTTACGTCCGATCAATGCTCTAGTTAAAAAAAAAAACGCGTAAGGGAGTCGATTGGGAATAGTGGTCCATCGTACTCAGAGGCCACAACTTTTTCTAAATCCACTGTCTCTAACAATCCGCACTCTACCGAAGTCCCTCTACAAATCGACAAATCTTATCCCGAATTCCAATAATAATTCTACTCTGATTCTTAATGAATCTAATCAAAATCAAAGGGATGACAAAGAACCATCAACTAAATGTTCTTAACGAACACTACCAATTACCAAACCTACTTTAGCTCCAGTCCCTACTAACCAGCAAGACGCAGTCAATCAAGTTAACCAACCACGACTCCGCGATGTTTTCTTTATCTCATACAAATGCTTGACATATAATATGCCGAACGATTGTCGCGATTATCTCACGGTTATGGTTAACAACCAGTCTCATGCGGTTTTACTCGATGGTGGAGCCGAAGTCACAGTCATTTCACAAACATTTTATGAGAAGTACAGATGGGGGCAGTTGCAACCTACCAAAACCTCCATTGGTCTTGCCGATAATTCGATTTCATTTAAGGCCATTGGTAAAGTGGATGTATTATATACGGTCGGTAGTCTTACCCGACTGGTGCCAACTCTTGTCGTACCTATCTCACTGAAACACCCAATTATGGGACGGACATTCCTTGAGGCTTTTTTTTTCGAACTAGTGCAAAACTAAGAGAAAGTTAAACGACTTTTAAAACATACAGCCAAAGGTGATACTGAAGAAGCTGCATCCGCTGAAGTCGAAATGGTTACGGGGATACATTTATTAATTTTTGTAACCAGCCACCAGGGAGTGGGAAAGAACACGCTCAGGTATCTTCTATGAGTAATGATCTGGAGCCAATTGACGCTTCCACACTCGGTTTAGAGGGTGAACTAGATACCCCAAAAATAACGAGCGTCAGCCTTCCACATAATCTCACCCCAGATCAAAGACAAATGTTGGACGCCGTTCTCAGACTTTTTAATCCAACTCCTGAGTCTGGTCCTTTAAACGTCACTAATCAGATCGAACACGTAATTGATACGGGTGATGCAAAACCCGTCATGAAACGCCAGTATCCAGTATCGCCATATGTGGCTGAAAAAGTTCAAGCCGCATTGAATAAAATGTATGGTCGTGACATCATTATGACCATCGAAGAAAGCCCTTGGCGGTCACCAGTTCTGGCTGTAAAGAAGAAAGACGGAACGTGTCGCGTGTGCTTGGACGCGAGGGAGCTGAATAAAATTACCATTCCAAATGCCTATCCAATTACGGATACTAACCAAATTTTAGCACGACTAAAGTCAGCTAAATACCTAACCAGTATTGATCTGTCTCAAGCTTTCTTTCAAATTCCTTTGGCAAAATCGAGTCAACTGAAAACCGCTTTTGCATTCGGTAACAGACTTTATGCTTTTCGTCGCATGGCGATGGGGTTGAGAAATTCACCCGCCACATTAGCCATTCTCATTGATAAAATTTTCCGTGATTTGGTTCCACATGCATTCGCATATGTCGATGATTTCATAATTTGCACTTCGACGTTTGAAGAACACGTTAAGATATTGGCTATTGTTGCAAAACGTCTGGCTGGGGCCGGCTTAACCATCTCAACATCCAAATCGAATTTTTGTTGTAAACGATTGGAATTCCTGGGTTACGTTTGTCTCAAGCACGGTGGGCAGGAAGCGAAGATAGGTTGCATAAAAATGTCGACAAAATCTGAAAGCAGGGTTGTATTTGTTGATATCTTAAGGTTAAGAATCCGCTTAAATTGAAATCCTAGCTGCTCCTGTTTTAAAGATATCCACATTTTATATACTTCTGATAGGATATATTTCATATTTGCAAAAGAGGAAGGCGTACTTCTCGATAATTAGAGCATATTTATACGAAAAGAAATCTCATACAAATCTGTTCCCCTTTTTTAACTCACTAAAACGGATCAAATCAATGTGAAACATTTTAATTTTTTCCTACCGAAAGAATAATTGATCGAGATTTATTGGGCGCTACCGGTATACAACTTAGATAAAACACCACAATTACCTTTTTCTGTAGCGTGAACTTTCCCATTACAAACACTTTCAATATCGCAATATA
>NW_016158576.1:73113-78942 GCF_001687245.7 Rhagoletis zephyria | reverse complement strand
GCATCTGAACGGGAATGCCTAGCCGTTCTCTTAGCGGTCGAAAAGTTCCGTCCATATTTTGAGGGTCGTGAATTGGTTGTGGTAACGGACCATGCAGCTTTGCACTGGCTACAAACTCTCAAAGAACCAACTGGCTGTTTATGCCGTTGGGCGATCCGATTATCACCATACGATCTCAAAATTATTCATAAACCAGGAAAACATTTAGAACTTCCTGACGCCTTATCTCGTTCTTTTGTTCTTCTCAACATCGTTCGTAGAAATCCAATTGACCTTCCAAGTAATTTTCACGTTAATCGTATCCCAATCACATCCGGAATCAACATTGACCCAAACACGTGCGATAAATGGTACAACAAAATGCATGCCATGGCCTCAAAACAACCATTAGATAGATATAAAATCGAGAACAACCTTCTATATCATCGATTGAAATTTTCCAATCAAACTGCGGAAATACTGTGCACACTTTGTGTACCATCTTCTGACAGAGCAAAAGTCCTCGATGAAAATCATAACCAACATTCGCATCAGGGTGTTTGGAAAACTTATAGACGTATCTCACAACGCTATTACTGGCCAAACATGTATGAGTCCGTTTACCAGTACGTTCGGCAGTGTGAACTATGCCACCGCATTAAACCAAGGCCCCTATTGCGAGTGTCGACTGGCAGTAGAATAGAAATTTGTCGATCGAGTCGATCATCTTTTATTATGCTATTGTGTAACTTGATCGATAAAAATTTGTACTATTGTGAATGGTTGACGGAATTGTAAACAGCTGTTTGTTTGTTTACATTTGTTTCTTTAATGTTTCATTTACATCGTTTTTAAAATAATTGCTTTTATTATAAAATTAAAAAAATGGACACAGTTGAAATATGGTTTAGTGATGAGGAAGATGATGTGGAAGCTAATAGATTAGTAGAGTTGGCTAAAGCAAGGAGGGAATTGCGAGATTCGTCGGATCCCTTGGAGTTGGAAGATGAAGTGTATGTACATATGTGAATTTTATGAATAGAAGTTGCGTTCTCGATGCTTCAAGGTTTTTAGGTTTTACAGGATTTGCAGGAAAAGCTGTTTTCCTCATTAATAAATTTTATGGAAGTTTAAGAAATACGGTACCGTTTAGTTATTTGTACAATGATGTTGAGTATTTGTGTCCAAACGCGTGACCCGAGTTTTAAAACTTTAACATACAAGTGTAGTGAAAGAATTAAACTTTAATTTAACATAAAGATTTCAAGTTTCCGAGCACTAGTTAATTAATAAATTATGCAGTATTTTGTAAACTTTGATGTTGGTTCTGCGCAAAAACACTGTGGATGGCGTAGCCGGAATTATATGCACAAGAAATATTGTATATCTTTCAAAAAAGAAGCGGAGCTTCCTCCACTGCTCTTTACGGAAATTCCTTTGCCTATGTCCTCACTCTCCTGCATCAGCTCGACCAACCGCGCAAGTTGCCTTTTGTTGCTTACAATTTTTGATCTGTAATTCAGACACATATGTACATACATATGTATGTTTCACAATTTTTTACAACTTCCAATTCAATTGACTTACTTTTTATCCATTATAGTACCACTTTCTTATGTAAATTTTATAAACGCAAACTCCAACGACTAAAAAACAGCAATAGAAGGATGAGCGATTAAAAAGTATTCACAGTCGCTAATTGAGCGACTAAGCGACACTCACAATACCATCGATAATCGATAATCGCTTAATAGTCGTTTATCTACTGCCAGTCGACACTCGCAATAGGGGTGCAAGTAATGAGAGCACCAAAACACCTCACCGCGAATATAGAGAACCAAAACGACCGGGTAGGCAATTATCGATTGACTTCGTTGGTAAGCTGCCCATGTCTAAGGCCCCTATTATGAGTTACATTCGATCTTCGACTGTGGTCGAAAGTGCTGATGGAACGAATTTTCAAGTGGTATTATGGCGCTCATTCGATGAAGAATAGCGCTATTGTGAACTTCGCTCGTTTATGTTGTCCACAATAGCATATTTTTCACCGCTGAGAAGCTTTGTTTACAAATCGAGCAAACTAAATAGTGCGCTTACACATATTTATGTAAATTTGTGCAAATTAAAATGAAATAAAAAAGAAAGCAAGTTTATAAAAACGTGGTAAAAAATAGTACAACGAAGTTCTGGGGTTCAACGATTCGTCAGAGGATGAGAGTTTAGTGAACTGACCAGGAGTAGTAAATGTTTAAGAGTTTAAGTGTAGTCTTTACAATATATTTTGACATGAAATATATTTAAGAAATTTGTCTACAGATTTACTAAAAACCTCCGACTGTCTAAAGAGGCGTTTGTGAGCCAAATCTATTTAAAATATTTTAAAACTATCCACAGCTCTATGATTTGTTCTCAGAGATCGTGCCAGCTGAGTATTGGGATTTTCCTTCACAAGTAAAAGCAGCCTTTCGAGCTTGTGTTTTGTACTCACGACGTTAAAACTGCATGAAATTGATAAAAAATTGTTTAAAATTAGTGTCTAGCCGCCAAAAAGTAAGAAAACAAATGCAAAATCATACATTTTTCACAATTTTCTAACACTTCGCTACCCCATCGAAAGCAAAATTCTGTTCGACAGAAAATTCGATACTCAACGAAAATTTCGACACGGTTGCATAGCTCATAATACGAATTTCACTTTCGATCTTCGATCTTCGATAACCAGCGAAGATCGAAAATCGAATGCAACTCATAATAAGGGCCTAAAAATCGTAACCAATGGATCTTCGTAGCCATCGACTGTTATTCGCGATATGTCTTGGCGCAGCCCATGAAAAATGCAAACGCCATATCCGTAGTCAATTATCTTCGACATATATTCACGGTGAATGGCTGCCCCGAACTCATTATATCAAATAATGGTACTCAATTCATCAGTCAAACCTTCGCAAAACTTTGCGCCGATTATAACATCAAACACATGAAAACGCCTTTGTACCATCCACAAGCCAATCAGGTCGAGGCGACAAACAAAAGCATTAAACTTGGATTACGTGCTCACATGGCTGACTTTCTTGAACATTCCTCCTGGGAAAACCATCTTTCTCGTGTTATTCATGATATTAACACTTCAGTGAATTCAGCCACGGGCTACACGCCATATTTCCTGCACACTGGTCGTGAATATGTGAAAGATGGAAACGAATATAAATTATTGGATGTAAATCCATACCATACACAGGATGTGGAACAGCGTAAAGTTCTGGCTGATGAAATTCGAGACAAACAGTTCGAGCAATATCAACAAACCGCACAACGGAACGCCATTTCGAGATAGGCTCGGAAGTGTACATTCCCAATCCTAAACAGTGCGTGGACGGAGGGGGCTATGCACAAAAACTAGCCCCACCAAAAATTAGAGCCTATGTTTCACGGAAACTTGGTTCGAATTCATATGAACTGATCGATGCTAAACACCGAGTGCTTGGCAATTATTCCGCCGATTTAATCACAACACGTTAACTCATTCAGTACATTCGCCTTCTCAAGAATTTCGATGAATATATGGGGGCCTCCATATTCCATTGATACTGTGTTATTACAGGGTACCCGGCTCCTTAAGCAAACAAAAACAAATGTGATATCCCATAAGGCTCGAAACGCATCCACAATCGATCCGCCACAATCGGATAAATCGCGTATTGATAACTTGGTAGTGGCACTAGTCGAACAGAAAGGGCCATCTTCGGGGAAATACTCAAAACCGACGCCACTTTTCTTGGGATTTTCTCCGTCACAAACGTTTACGCACGCTAAATATCTATAAGTAGACGAGGTAAGCGGTACACGTAGTAACGGGGTTGGTTGTGTGTAATGGTGCATAATAAAAATCCACACCCGTTTCGATTCACAGTTATTCTCAAACTAACTCTCAAGTGCCATTTCAGAACCATGGTACTCCCGCCGTATGTGAAGGTTGGCCAGCAAGTGCAGCATCTGATGCGTCTAACAATCAAGTGGGACCATAAGGACGCGCTGCCGATATTCGCGCTCGAGGTCGACCCTAAAGCGCAAAAACACCTCTTGGCCGTGATTCCCAAGGGCTCGGATGGCCCGTACTTGTCGGCAGCCGAATCGGTTTTTTGTCGGTTGCGTGGGGTAGGGAAGTCCTCGATCCTCGATGTCTGTGCACCGCCATTCGAGTCACAAGCGACTGGCGGGGAAATTCGCGTCCTCTTCGCCCAGTGGCATGACGAGCCGACACACCGTGCCGCAATTGGCTATCTACGTATCAGTTCTCCTGACCAAATCGGCTTCAGCGACTTCAGGACGTCACTGGTCAAAGGCGTACCACGCAACATGTTAGACAACACCGCCTTTATTGTCGGTTTCCGTACGCCATACTACCCATTTCACTACGAGGCAACTTTGCGGGTGTACAATGGTGTCAACCGGGACCTAGCATTTCGACTGGTATGCTACCACAAAGCGGGTAGCACGGTGCGGTGCGAGGACCGTTTATCCCTCCGTGCGCTACGAAATAACCTGGTCACCCCACTAAAAGTGGAAGCCCGTGGGAAAATGAAGACGGTGGCCGTACAAACCGAAGAAAAGCAGGGGGTTAATGCAACTCCGGTATCCGAGACCGAACCCAACACACCAAGGACCACAGGGGACCCAACTCTAGTGACCCTCTTAACCCAAGTGGACATGCATGCGAGGAACCTGTTGAAAATGTACCAACAGCAATTGCACCATAGGGACCGGAGCATTCGAACTCCAACCATGGGGCCGTCTACGCTGCCCTCATCCTCAATACCAACCACTGTTCAACCAACCACATCACGTGCGGTACGATTCATCCGCACCATCGATCTGCCACGGCGCAGTCTACTCTTAACATCCACCGAAACCACCCCGACAGAAACCGTTCGGGTTCCGGGAAGCCCGTCTATGGTTCGTCGCAGAGATGCTTTGCACCAACACAATCTGTCGTCGCTTTCTGAAAGAGAATTCGGGAGAACCCCGTAAAAAAAATAAATAAAAATAAAAAAAGAAGAATGATATTGAAATAATAATTACGTTGTAAATGAAATGAATTACTGAATAAATTAATTAAGTTTAGTTTTGTTATATCCATAGTTTTGTTATATTATATCCTCAGTACATTGCTGGTAAATCGATCAAAGCAAACAAGTAAAGATTCATAGCCAAATCATTTACCAATGACTTTCATCTATCGTAGCTTATGTAATGCGTACTGAAACTAAATAGCAAAGACGGAACATGTGTACATACATAGAGGCGAACTGAACGAGTCGGGATGGGGTTGATGAAGGTCATACAGAACGATTTCAATGTAAGGTCTAACGTCCATCAAACCACAGCCAGTGAATCGCATTCGAACCACGATTCTCATATCCCTACTAAACGCTCCACATTTTTTTGTTAAAGTGTCGCTGAAGATGACAGGGAGATAATGATCTATTATGTGCATTTAAAACTGTTCGCTAACTGATATTTACCAGCTGATTGGTTCACTGATTAATACATCGTTTTCAAAACCGTTTTTGCTTTTTTGCTTCTAAAACCTAAAAATAAATATAATTTTAAACATGTCGTGTATTTACACCAATTGCCACGTTAAAAGCGACTCCTATGTGTCATGCTGGCTCTGCGATGGGATTGCCCATATAAAATGTGCTGGTTTGAGCGGTAGAGTATTAGACGCTATTAACGAGGGTAAGGGTCTTCGTTGGTCTTGTCAAAAATGTAGATCAACCGAAGTTGATTTATTTAAATTCTTCAGGCAGTCCAGAAATGGTTTTTCTGAGATCGGGAAGGATCTGTCGG
>NW_016158576.1:63102-67538 GCF_001687245.7 Rhagoletis zephyria | reverse complement strand
CGAAAGCTACAAATTTTTTCTCTTCACAACAAATTTTAAAGTTAAAAGCTACAATTAATGGCATAGTAACATATTGGATATCTCAATTCTATCGACTAGGTGTATGGTGTCAAGTTAGCACTACATACCATTTTTTCTTAAAAAACGAGAGCTACAAATTTTTTCTTTCCACAACAAATTTTAAAGTTAAAAGCTACAATTAATGGCATAGTAACATATTGGATATCTCAATTCTATCGACTAGGTGTATGGTGTCAAGTTAGCACTACATACCATTTTTTCTTAAAAAACGAGAGCTTCAAATTTTTTCTTTCCACAACAAATTTACAACAAAAACGCTACAATTAATGCCGTAGTTAACTTTTCCAATTTCGAAAAGTGTAGTGCTAACTTGACACACGTCTGACATTCTAGGATGGCATCCCTGCGGTCGATGTCTGCTTCAATAAGACGATACTGCACGGTGTGGTGCGTGATGAACGCTAAGCCTCCACCATTATCTCGCTCGCGATCTCGACGGTGCACGTTGTAGCCGGCGCAATTCAACAGGGTTGTATTGCCGTGCAACTTCGTCTCTTGGACCGCAGCTATTGATATTCCACGCCTTCCCATAAAGACAGTTATCTCCTCGATCTTGCTCTGGAGTCCGTTACAGCTGAATTGTAGCACCTTTGTGTGCCTTGGGAGACCGATGTGGTGTTAAGGAGTTGTGTTGCCTGCCGGCCCCATTCTGTACGTGCTGTAAAAAAAAGAGGGTGCTGCCTTGTGGTGGTGGTTGGCGGCGTCGCGGGGGAGGGATGCGACGGGGCAGCACAGCAGGGGCCCACATAGTCACTCGTCCAATCTCGCGTGTTGCGAAGTCCTGAGCACGCCCTAAAGTGGCACCAGCCGAGGCAAGAGTTGCACTTGATGGATGTCACGTTACGGTATATTCAGGACTGACAAACAGAGCAGATTATCGGAGGGACTAGGAGTTTCCGGCGGCGGTGTGGGTGCTATTGTGTTTGTTTGTGTGTCTGTTGTTGTGTTGTGTTGGGGTGCGGGTGTGTTGATTGTGTGCTGCCCAGGCGGGTGGTGGTTTACCGTGGAGGTGGTCCGGTTCGCACAGCATGGGGCCACGAACGACGTGGTCCATTGCCGATGCGTACGTAGGCCCGAGCAGTTGCCGAGGTGACTCCACCAGTCACAGGCATTGCACCTGACCGAGGTGGAGTTTGTATGCAGTCGTATTTGGCATAGGCAGCAGGTGAAGATTTCTGGCCCTGGGTTTGACTCTATGCCAGCACTGAGCAGAAGGGTACGGAGAAGATGTAGCCCTAGAATCGAGCAACGTTTGATGGATTTCGCCGACCTAAACGGGGTTAGATCGCCGAAACAACAGCCCTTGGTCGGGTAAAACCCGAGTCATTCCGGTACGTAGAACCGGCTGTAGTGGGAATGGTTCCGCTGCTCGAATATGTCGGTTTGTTGAAGAGTGCTCTCTGAGGGCAGGTATGGGAGTCGAGTAGCGAAAGCGATGGCTGTCTGATGTGATTTCAGCTTTTCGACGTTAAGCTTTCCTTGCATATTTGGGTGCACATTTTTTGCTGCACAGAGGCGGGTGCGTATCTTGGCTGCAACAAGATAGTGGTCCGAGTCGATGTTTGGGCCTCGGAGTGTGCGTACGTCTAAAACACTGGAAGCGTGCCTTCCGTCTATCACAACATGATCGATTTGGTTTCTCGTTTTTCGATCCGGAGACAGCCACGTAGCTTGATGGATCTTTTTATGCTTGAACCTAGTACTGCATACTACCATGTTTCGGGCCCCGGCGAAGTCGATCAGCCTCAATCCGTTGTCGGACGTTTCGTCGTGGAGGCTGAATTTTCCGACGGTGGTTCCAAAGATCCCTTCCTTGCCCACCCTGGCATTGAAGTCGCCAAGCGCGATTTAGATATCATGACGGGGGCAGCGCTCGTACGTGCGCTCCATGCGCTCACAGAAGAGATCCTTGGACGCCTCATCCTTCTCTTCCGTCGGGCATGGGCGNAGCGCTCGTACGTGCGCTCCATGCGCTCACAGAAGAGATCCTTGGACGCCTCATCCTTCTCTTCCGTGGGGCATGGGCGCAGATGAGCGAGATGTTGAAGAATCTCGCTTTGATGCGGATTGTGGCTAGACGCTCGTCCACCGGGGGGAACGACAGTACTCGGCGACGGAGTCCCTCTCCCACCACAAATCCAACTCCGAATTTGCGTTCCTTTACATAGCAGCTGTAGTAGACCTCGTAAGGCCCCAGACATTGCTTGCCTTGCCCCGTCCAACGCATTTCTTGGATGGCGGTGATGTCAGCTTTTGTCCTTACGAGGAAATCAACCAGCCGGGCAGGGGCACCTTCCCCATTAAGGGTCCGGACATTCCAGGTGCATGCCCTCAAATCGTAGTCCTTTAAACGTTTGCCGTGGTCGTCATCATAAGGGGGGGTCTCATCAGGGGCTTTACCTTGCTTCTTCACTGGAAGTGGTTTTTACGACGGGGGTGGTTTCGCAACCAAATACACGTTTATATAGCGAGCCGCTTGCTCCAAGCATACACCCGCTTGCAGCCGCACCTACTGGGGAACAGACGCTGCAGACCCCAGTGAGCCCTTAAACCGAATAAGTCGGAGTGGCCCACCGAGGCTCCCTCTCTTTCTGCCGTGACCCAAGGCTCCACTCGGATAGGTTACCGCATCTTGCACATAGGTCGCTCACGTTGCCCAGAGTGCGCAACGAGGGCGCAAGAGTCGGGATTGAGTATAGCCATGCAACTGTAACTGCATACCCAGCGCAACGACTATACCCCATTGCACTCCAGCAAAGCAAATGCATGTATAGAATTGACAACAACAACCACGCTGTCAAGTTTAAATAGCGGCAAATCAGCTGCACTTGATAGCAGTAGCTTGAATAAGGAAAATGAATTAGCAACACTAGTTTACGGGGTGTGCATAGCTCAGGGGTTAACGCTTCTGACTTTGCACATCGA
Source organism: Rhagoletis zephyria (assembly GCF_001687245.7). Lineage (NCBI taxonomy): Eukaryota > Metazoa > Arthropoda > Insecta > Diptera > Tephritidae > Rhagoletis > Rhagoletis zephyria. Next base: position 64,532 of record NW_016158576.1, on the reverse strand, counting down.
TAGATTTCACTAGATATTGTGCCTCTTTAATTCTTGGAACGCTTTCCCAAAATTCCACCACATCCTCTTTAACTCCTTTTACAAAGCCTCGACCAATGCCCGGCCTTTCGCCCATGCATTCCACCAGTTTTTTTCGTATTGTGAGCGACTTGTTGTGATCTTCGATCTGTTAATTTTGTAAACATTTAATAATAATTTTTTTTCTATTCACACTTCAACTTACATACATATTTTTGCGTTTACTCACTTTTTTTTTATTGATATTTTAAAACATTTGTTTTTGTTATTTTTTTTTGGCCTGTATAACAATTATATTCAACAATTTATATTGAGATCGAGGCCGTTTTAAATGAAAATTTTAATAAATTATAAATTTAAATTTATAACAAGGAACTATAAACTGACAGAAATGGACTTAAAAATAAATATATTTATTTTTAAGTCCATTTCTGTCAGTTTATAGTTCCTTGTTATAAATTTAAATTTATAACAAGGAACTATAAACTGACAGAAATGGACTTAAAAATAAATATATTTATTTTTAAGTCCATTTCTGTCAGTTTATAGTTCCTTGTTATAAATTTAAATTTATAACAAGGAACTATAAACTGACAGAAATGGACTTAAAAATAAATATATTTATTTTAATTATGGGCGTGGAAAATATCGATAAAAAAGTAAAGTTGGGTCAACATAATTTCGTTATAAGTTCAATATTTCTTGCTCTATTTAGAAAAATGGGATACCATTGGAAATGTAATGAATCAGGCTTTCTCTATTCAAAGCAAAAATACAAGAATTTGTCTCGGTCGAGATAAAATGCAAATGAATTCCTCGAAGAAAATGAAATTCCCAGTAGGCCAGAAAAAAGAAAATTTCATCAAAACCTGCACTTTCCAGCAGCTAAAATTGTGTTGTTTAAAGTCAAAGAGGAGTGGCAAATAAACTGAGATACAAACTTAATCGAATAGCGGCGGATAACGAGTTTTCGGGTCTAATAAAAATAATAATTGGCTAAAAATAAGTCTAAGTCAACATCGTTTTACTTTAACATGAAATACTCAGTCCTAGTTTACTAAATTCCCAAAAATGTATATTCATTAAAAAGATCATACCTAAAAAAATAAGACCAAAATGATATTTTAGCAATTGTTGCATAAATCACATAACACCGACAAATTAAACATTGAGATTCAGTTTTAAATATACAAGTTTAAATATTATTGCGCTCAGAAATTTTCCAAATCAAACCCCGTCTCGCCATACACTTTGATTTAAATTTTTTAGTTGTTATTGTTTCGTCTTTATCAGGCATTTCTAAAAACATTCTTGACGTTGGTTTGAAATTTGGCGACATAAAATAATGTAATTAATCTTTTCTAGAATATGGAAATGATACACTGTGCGTCGGTTCGAATCCTACTGAAAGA
>NW_016158576.1:7859-63077 GCF_001687245.7 Rhagoletis zephyria | reverse complement strand
AAATAAATATATTTATTTTAATTATGGGCGTGGAAAATATCGATAAAAAAGTAAAGTTGGGTCAACATAATTTCGTTATAAGTTCAATATTTCTTGCTCTATTTAGAAAAATGGGATACCATTGGAAATGTAATGAATCAGGCTTTCTCTATTCAAAGCAAAAATACAAGAATTTGTCTCGGTCGAGATAAAATGCAAATGAATTACTCGAAGAAAATGAAATTCCCAGTAGGCCAGAAAAAAGAAAATTTCATCAAAACCTGCACTTTCCAGCAGCTAAAATTGTGTTGTTTAAAGTCAAAGAGGAGTGGCAAATAAACTGAGATACAAACTTAATCGAATAGCGGCGGATAACGAGTTTTCGGGTCTAATAAAAATAATAATTGGCTAAAAATAAGTCTAAGTCAACATCGTTTTACTTTAACATGAAATACTCAGTCCTAGTTTACTAAATTCCCAAAAATGTATATTCATTAAAAAGATCATACCTAAAAAAATAAGACCAAAATGATATTTTAGCAATTGTTGCATAAATCACATAACACCGACAAATTAAACATTGAGATTCAGATTTAAATATACAAGTTTAAATATTATTGCGCTCAGAAATTTTCCAAATCAAACCCCGTCTCGCCATACACTTTGATTTAAATTTTTTAGTTGTTATTGTTTCGTCTTTATCAGGCATTTCTAAAAACATTCTTGACGTTGGTTTGAAATTTGGCGACATAAAATAATGTAATTAATCTTTTCTAGAATATGGAAATGATACACTGTGCGTCGGTTCGAATCCTACTGAAAGAAGTCTGATGAGGAAATGTGGTGATTTCCGAAAAGCTATCACTTCTACCATTTTTTCAAATTATTGTTGCTTTTCCACAACAAAATTTTCATTTAAAACGGCCTCGAGCTCAATATAAATTGTTGAATATAATTGTTATAAAGGCCAAAAAAAAATAACAAAAACAAATAACTTAAGGACGAGCACACCTAAAAGTTAAACATTCTAAAAATAGAATTATTAGCAAAACCAACAATACCAACAGCCACATGATCAAGTGAATTGCAGCGGAATAGCTGCGCTTGATTGTGTTGGCATAACAAAAATGCAAATAGTGGAGAAAAGCAAACGATAATTTACAAGGCGTACTTAGCACGGTGCATAGGCAACTGGCTGAGTCAGTGGGATCGTCGGTTCGAATCCTACTGAAAGAAGTCTGATGAGGAAATGTGGTGATTTCCGAAATAGCTATCACTTCTACCATTTTTTCAAATTATTGTTGCTTTCCACAACAAAATTTTCATTTAAAACGAGGACTCGAGCTCAATATAAATTGTTGAATATGATATTTTAAAACAATTTGTTTCGCTCCGACACGAGTTGCTATTCGTACAAAATTTCCGAAACTGATCTGCCGTTGTGGTTGGACGTGTTTTTTGCTGCTATTTCCATTTGCTTTTCTTTCGTTTTTATTATGGAGGATTTTTGTGGAAAATGTGATAAAGCCTTTCCACGGACTGGTTGCACAGGTGTGCCTTGTGGTGGATATTGTAAAAGACGTTTCCATCGTGCTTGTTGCATAGGAGAGATCACGAACTATGAGATAAAATTATTTCGAACCAATGTTCACATTCGCTACTTGTGCAGTGATTGTTTAAATGCGCCAGAGAAAATCTGTAGAGCTATTGATGGAGTGCTTACCGCGCAAAAATTCGGGTTGGATTCTATTATGAGTGCATTTGAAATGAAGTTTAAGGATTTGGCCTCGCAAATTGATACCATTAAAAATCAAATTAATTTAATTTATGTAAGCAATGCAAATCACAACAATAACTCTGCAAGTACTGACTTATTAACTTCTGAAATAAGTGCCCGCAAAAGTGCAGTTGCTTGCTATAATAATGTTTTGACGTCTATCAACAACAAAAGTGTCAATAATTGCGGTTCCTCTGTGGATGTGGATATTTTTTCATTTTCTCCTTTACCAATTACCTCTCGTTCTCACTTCGTTTCTGCATTACCTGTCACTCCGATGTTGTTGTTGTTGTTGTTGTAGCGGCTACAACAACCCCGCCCAGGACGAATGGTATCTCAGTCGTTGTCGTCAAGTTCCACTAACGGCAGCCCTAGGAAGCGTGCAGCTTCTGTAGGGTTGGTCCCCAAGGACAAGGCCGTTAGGGTTGTCGGGTTTTCCGGGCATGCGAAGAGATGTTTCGAGTCATGTGGGGTCTCTCCGCATGCCGGACACTCATTTGGCACATCCTCGTTCAGTCTACTCAGGTAGGAGTTTAACCTGCTGCAGTAGCCAGACCGAAGTTGGGCTATTGTCGTTCGTGTCTCCCGAGGCAGATGAAGCTCCGTCTCGTCTATGTCCGGGGGCGGTATGCCTAGAACGGCATTCACAGGTCTAGAGTCTACATAACTCGAGACTGACTCCCTGTGAATGCCGTTCAGGGCCAGTCTGTAAGCAGACGGGTCCAGAGGTTGCTTGATGAACCTCTGGACTTCGTCCGTCAGTTCATATAGATGCCTCCTGACGTGCCTAGGCAAGGGCTCCTCTGCAAGCAGCTGTCTGTTTGGGTGGCCACTTCTGTGGCTCCCGATAAGGAACTGCTTGCAGAGCATTATGTTGTGCTCCTTTACGGGGAGCATTTGCGCCTCGTCGTGGAATGATGTTCGGGCGACATCAGGAGGCATCCTGTTGCTGTCCTGAGTGTTCCGGCGACCACACTGGCGCTGCGTAGTTCACAACCGGCCGGCCTATTGCCTTGTATGTTGCCAGCAACGTTTCTTTGTCTTTGCCCCAAGTACTGCCGGCTAGCGACTTGAGGACCTTGTTGCGGCTCTGTACTTTATTGACAATAGCGGTTGCGTGCGCAGAGAAGGAGAGCAGGCTGTCGAATGTTACTCCGAGTATTTTGGGGTTATTCACCGTCGGAATTGGTGTGTCATCGAAGTGAATTCCCAGCGGTAGCCTGACCTCCTTCGTCCAGGTTGTGAACAGGGTCGCAGAGGATTTCGTAGGGGAGAGGGCTAGACACTTTGCAGTGAAGAAGCGAGAAAGTTCGGAGAGATACCCGTTCACTTTCGAACACAGGTCATCAATTCCATTCCCAGTCGCCATGATCGAGCAATCGTCGGCGTAAGAGACAATCGAGACACCCTCTGGTGGTTGAGGGAGCTTTGAAATGTAAAAGTTAAACAGTAGCGGGGAAAGGACACCACCCTGTGGAACCCCCTGTTTTATTTTTCTGAATTTACCCGTTTTGAATCTAAACATTACCGACGAGTGTCGACCACTCAGATAATTTGCCGACCACCGTTTGAGCCTCTGTAGGAGAGAGGAGGCCTCTATATCTTCTAGTAGCGTGGAATGGCAGACGGTGTCAAACGCCTTTGACAAGTCCAACGCTACTAGAATCGTTCTCTCACAGGGACGGTTTCGCTTAAGGCCACGAGTTATCTGAGTGTTTATGGTGTTAAGTGCTGTTGTTGTACTGTGCACCTTATGGAAACCATGCTGGGGTCAAGTGGTTTGTGAAATACGGGAGTAGCAAGGCCTCGAGCGTCTTCGCTACCGGGGAAAGGAGTGTTATCGGACGATAAGGATCTCCTTTGTTGGCAGGTTTCCCCGGTTTGAGCAGTGGGACCACTCTCCCCACCTTCCAGATGTCTGGGGTGATGAGAGTGGCCATAGACAAATTGAGGACCTCCGTTAGGTACGCTACCCCCGCAGGACCCAAATTTTCCAGCATCAGCATGCATATTCCGTCGGGACCCATGGCTTTGGAGGCTTTCGCCTTCCCGATGGCCACCTGAACTTCACCGCAAGTGAAAGCAAGGGGGGCACAGGTTGTTGGCAGTTTGTGCAGCCTTCTGGTCACTCGACGCTTGGCTTTGTCCACCGGAGGATGCAGTATGAACTGCCGGCTTAAATAGCTCGCGCATCGCTCCGGGTCCGACGAAGCATGGCAGGAAATTTCGACTCTGTCGTCGTGCTTCGTCGGATTGGACAGTGACCTCACGGTTGACTAAAGCTTGCTCACACCAGAGGTGAAGTTACAGGTCTTCAGATGCTCCTCCCACTTCTTCCGCTTATGTACGTTTACTAGTTGCCGGATCTCCGCGTTGAGATCCCTGATACGGGGATCTCCGGGATCGGCCTGACGAAGGCTATCACGCTCATCGGCTAGAACAGCCGCTTCGGCAAGGAAGTTTGGACCTGGGTCCGTTATACATCCTGCCGGTATGAAGCGAGCTGCAGCAGCAGTGACAGCCCTGCGGAACTTACGTTCACCGAGATGGACGTCGGTTGGTGTGGGAAGCGCTGTGAAGGTGTTTTCGGTAAACTCCGCGTAACCTTTCCAATCAGCTTTAGAAAAGTTGATATAGGTCCGAAGTTTGACTATGGGTAGGTGGTCTGATGCTAAAGTCAGCATAGGTCGCCATGTTATGCTGTTTATCAGGTGGGTGCGTCGTCGTTCATTGTGCAGAATGTCGAATCGTCTATCTGCTCAGCCAAGTCTGTTCCCCTACGATCGTTTGACGGGCTTGAGTGCCAAAGATCGTGGTGCGCATTAAAGTCACCTACTACCATACGGTTTTCACCTGAGGGACGCACCTATATCAGGGTGATATCCCGCCGGGCAGCAGGTGACAGGGGGTATGTATATGTTAAATATTTCCAGCTCAACATCGCCTGACCGGATAGCAATGCCCTGACATTCTAGAGTGGTATCACTGCGGTCGATGTCTGCTTCGATAAGACGATTCCGCACGGTGTGGTGCGTGATGAACGCTAAGCCACCACCATTATCTCGCTCGCGATCTCGACGGTGCACGTTGTACCCGGCACAATTCAACAAAGTTGAATTGCTGTGCAACTTCGTCTCTTGGACCGCAGCTATCAATATACCATGCCGACACATGAAGACGGTTATCTCCTCAAGCTTGCTCTGTAGTCCGTTGCAGTTAAATTGAAGGAGCTTCAAGTGGTTCGGGAGACGTGTCGTGATGTGGGGTGTAAGAGATGTGTGTGTTCTTACCGCCGTTGGCTGTGTGCGCTGCTGTGATGGTTGCCGCCCTGTGGTGGTGGCGGGAGGCGGCGAAGTTGAGGTCTGCGACCGAGCAGCGCAACACGGGCGTTCGAAGTTCCCAGTCCAATCTCGCGTGGTACGCAGACCTGAGCATGCCCTAAAGTGGCACCAACCAAGGCAAGTGTTGCACTTGACTGATGTCACATTACGGAATATCCTGGTCTGACAAACCGTGCAGATTGTAGGGGGAACCAGGAGTTGTTGGCGGCGGCGTGTGGGTGGTGGTGCGGTTGTGTGTGTTATGTGGGCTGTCGTGGTCGTGGTATGGTATGTGGTGTTATTATGTTGTTGTGCTGTGGTGACTGTGTGAGGCTGCTCGGGTGGACTGAGGTTAGCCGTGGAGGCTGCTCTGTTTGAGCAACAGGGGGCCACGTATGACGTGGTCTACTGTCGATGTGTCCGTAGTCCTGAGCAGGCTCTAAGGTGACTCCACCCCTCGCAGGCATTACACTTGACTGAGGTGGAGTTGTGGTGTAGTCGTCTCTGGCATACACAGCAGGTGTAGATTTCTGGCCCTGGGTTTGACTCGATGCCAGCCCTGAGTAGAAGAATACGTAGTGAATGTAGCCCTATGGATGAACAACTTCTGAGATACTTCGCCGACCTAAACGGGGTTAGATCGCCGAAACAACAGCCCTTGGTCGGGTAAAACCCGAGTCATTCCGGTGCGTAGAACCGGCTGTCGTGAGAATGCTGTCACTCCGATAGTTGACAGTGGTGCCTCCCAATGTGCGCCTGCTGATACTGACATACATTCTGCCCTGCAAGGTAGAAGCACACACACTCGTCAGCTGACGGCTGACTCTGTTATCGCACGTTCTAATAACTTGGCGCTGGTACCTACCAATGCTGCTTATGCTTTTGAAAACAATGCTGGCACTGCTTCACAGTCACCCATGCAAACGGGGTATACACTTGCGTTAAAAAACAATGCTGGTACTTCTTTTCATTCACCCATGCAAGTGGAGAGTTCAAACACTCGTCAATCAGTGGGTGGCCCTGTTAACGCTGTGTATGCTGACACCGCGCTGGCACCCTCTACAATAGGCGAAGTTAACACTGCTGTGGCTAATGCTCCAGAAAATAAAGGCCAGTTACCCAAATCAAATGACGATGAGAAAAACAAGAATGGTAGTAGAATGAAACGTCATGTTATTGGATCCAATGTCAACTCTGAACTTCAAGTTGTTGCTCATACTAAGTGGCTACATTTGTCGTCATTTTCGCCTTCTGTTACGTATGTTGTTAGGCATTCTGGTATACCGAAGAGTTTAGTATCTTGCTACAGTCTTGTGAAAAAAAGATACTAATACTGAGTATTTGAAGCATATAAATTTTAAACTTGGTGTCCCTGAATCATGGTTTGAAAGGATGTTTAGTGTAGAGCTTTGGCCTACCAATATATCGGTTCGCCCTTTTCGGCGTCTTCAAAAAAAAATACCCGTGATAAATTAATTGTTCATGGTAAGCCAGTTGATAGTACTAGTGGGGCTGCACTTAGTAAAATCAAGATATACTTCCAAAATGCTTCCGGAATGAGAACAAAAGCTGATATAGTCCGCAGATTAAGCTCCCATCTGGAGTTTGATATTTTTGTCATCGTTGAGAGCTGGTTAACACCCAATTTCTTTTACTCGGAATTCTTCGATCCTGAGTTATATAATGTTTATCGAAAGGACCGTGATGAAAACAGGTCTGGGCTGTCCAGAGGTGGAGGGGTACTGATTGCAGTTCAGCGTAGATTTTCCACGACACTAGTCCAACTTCAAATTAAGGATTTGATTCTCGATCAACTCTGCGTGAAGGTGCGGTGTTCCTCTGAACATATCTTTGTATGTGCCTCTTACATTCCGCCGAATAGTGTGTGCTCTGTGTGCTCGGTGATTTTAATTTGAGTAATGTCTCTTGGAAAATCTTTAATAACTCCTCGTCTTTCACCCCAGTCAACGCTACTACAGACAGTGAGATATACGCAACTGATAGCTTCTTAAGTATTGGTCTACTACAAATCTTATCTTTAGCAGTAGTAATGTAAGTTATTGGGTATTCGAATGTCCATCCCCGATAACACATGCAAATACTCATCATTAGAGCTCGGATATTTATGCAAGTGATTATTTTTTTTTAACATCACAGAAAGTCCGGACCTGGGTAAAAACTTATTATAGGAGGAAGTGAGTTAATTTGGACCTATTATGTTTTGCATATTTTCAAATATTTTGCATGTTTGCATATTTGCATATTTTTGTAAATATTTTGCATATTTCCTATAAATAAATTATTATAAGCATGTCATTTTAATGGCAGCTCTTGTTAACTGCGCACGCGACATACTGACCTCCTGCTGCCTCAATAGTGATGACCAGCTACGCCAGCATAGAACAAGTCTAATTTATTTGTGGTATACAGGCAAGTGCAAGCGATGCTGTGAAAATCTTTTTCAAGTTCGCCAACTAAAGCTCAACACCTTCTTTAAGTACAATAGGTAGGATGCCACTCGGACCGGGCAATTTGGGACTGTCAAAAGACTCAATAGCATATCTTAGGGCATCTTCATTAGCCACATTTCTGGCAACAAACCAGTTGTACATTTACACTGTGGTTCTCGCATACCCTCCCTCACTAGTCGAGGGAGAGGAAGATGAAACCATCACCGGACTCATGAGTGAACGCAGCTTTGTGGTTCGGTCCTTCTTCAGAACTTTTACCAGCCTAGCCGTTTGACTCAAGGTTTCAACCCCGCTGCAGCCCTCTTCGCAAAGCGAATTATACTACGTATCCACGGCACGAAATCCGCTCTCCCATTCATAATTTTTATCACTCATTCGTAATTGGCACAACAGTGAAGTATTTTCCCCTTGTGAGCGGTATTCTTTGCTCCACAGCTTTGAGCCAGTCCCAGTTAGCTTGGGATAGGCATTTCACCACAATGGTTCCATACCTCTCTTATGAACGAGCATTGGCTACAGTGCCAGAGGCAATGACGGCCCGGATCAGCAGTAGTCATCTGCCGAGTCTAACCCGCCCTCCCCATTACGGCAATGAACAGAGGGCCTTACAATAAGTTGCCCGGGACCCAGACCCCCAGACGTAGTTGCTTTGAGGGAATAGCGAGGACAGTACTGCCTCGACCGACCCTTGCATCACTTCTACTCTTGGTTTGAGGCAAGCGTTTCGTGGCGCCAGAGGTCTGTCTGGATGATCGGAATTTGGCAATGTTACACCAGTACCGTGCCACACTATGACTCGAACTCGACTCGACTCGGTTAGCCACAGAAGAGGGTTTCCCCTGCTTGCGTCTCGCCCCCCGATACTTCCTCTTCTGGGCTGTGGAAAGAGGACTAACTCCGTCATTATGATATCCAACTAATGTGGGTACCTGGGCACATGGGGGTTGCAGGAAATGAGGAGGCTGATCACCTGGCCAGATGAGCCGCTTCCTCGACCCCGATAGGACCTGAGCCCTTTCTGGCAGTGGGACCCAGTACCATAAGGGATATGCTCAGAAGGGACAATTGCAAACTGAGGGAACTGCACTGGCGCGGCACTATGGGTCAACGTCAGGCATAATAGGAGGTTACCATCTGACAAGATACAGGGTACTCATGAATCTCCCAAAGGATATACTGAGAGTTATTACAGGATTTTTGACTGGCCACTGTAGGCTCAGAGGGCACATGTACAAACTAGGTATCTGGTCCAGCGACCTGTGTCGCTTCTGCGATGCGGCTAGGGAAACTCCCCTTCACCTTCTTATACAATGTGAGGCCGTTGCGCGCAGGAGGTATAGGAGCATAGGGCACATCTGGCCAAGAGCACATACACTCACTATCCCCGGGGTCTATTATGAAGTTTATAGACACTCTGGGGCTGGTTGAGGTGTTGTGATGAGCTAGGGGCACAATAGACCTACCGGTCGCAGTGCTTTACCCAACCAACTATCTATCTATCTAACTCCGTCATTGGAGGGTAGTTGGCAGCGAACTGCTTCTCAACCTACATCCCCTGCAAGAGATTGGTCCTCTTCCGACTCTGAGATGATTGGCTTTTTCTCCCTACTCTCCTCCAGGATGCGCTCCTGGTCTATTACGTTGGCGACTTTGGCAATGGTTGGGGCCGCAAATGCTGATGATTCCCCACAGATACTACTAAAGAAGTTTAAAGGGTTAATTAAATACCAGTTGTTAATAAATTTGAAGATATGCGTTTAACAAAACTTGTTTAATTTTCTCTGAAATCTTAATAATATGGATAGTAGTGCAAACGACCTTGGTCTTATTTCCTAGGTGTTATTTAAATTGTTGCATAAAGGTCTTTTTTAGCATATCCAACTATGAATTTTTTTACAATTTTTTAATATATTTTGCAAAGTTCTTTCATATTTGTTGCATATATTTTGCATACATTTTGCAATTCAATTTGCATAAAAATCCGAGCTCTACTCATCATACTCCCATACAAGTTGACATTCAATGTTATGTCTACGCTACTGTTCCTCGTGAGAGAAGCCGATCAATTTTTAATTTTAGTTCATGCAATTTTGACCTTCTGAATAACCGTCTGCAAGAATTTGATGGGAACATTTATTGAATAATATAGAAGTTTATGCTGCATTTAAAGTTTTTAAAAACTGTGTATATGATGCACGTATAGAATTCGTACCAACTGTTACAAAGAAGACGTACAGGTTACCTTGATACAATAAGGGGCTCAAGCGACTTAAAAATCGCAAAAGTAGGCTTTTTAAAAGTTTTAAAGCAACCAGGCGCCAATCTGTCTTGGTAAAATATCAGTACTGCCTTAAGAGGTTTAATTCTTTAGACAAGATTCTTTATAATAGGTTTACTAGGAAAATGAAGTTAATATCATGTTTCTGATAGTGACGTGGAAGAAGCCATATTTTCATTAAAGCACTCTTTTAAATTGGATTCGGATGGCCTTTCAAGTGCTATGTTCAAACGGTGCCCTTCTCTTGTCCAGCCACTAACAATCCTGTTCAACAAATCTCTTTCGGCCGGGCATTTTATTGATGAGTGGAAAATAGCTTATATTACGCCAATTTATAAAAGTGGCAATAAGAATGATGTTTCGAACTATAGGCCTATATCAAAGTTGGCTACTGTTCCAAAAGTTTTTGAGTCGGTTCTGAAACAGAGGCTTAATTTTGTAGTTAAAAGTTTGATCAGCCCTTCTCAGCACGGCTTTGTAAGTGGCAGGTCAACTGTTACTAACCTTGCTATTTTCATGGAGGATTGTGTTGCTGCGTTGCAGACGGGTCTCCAAGTTGATGCAGTATACACGGACTTTTCAAAGGCGTTTGATCGAGTTTCGCACAAGGTTTTGATCAATAAGTTATCGCGTTTAGGTTTCCATTCAACTTTCCTTGAATGGATTCGTTCCTACCTTTCCAACAGGTGTTGTACAGTTGCCATCGATAATATACTTTTCAATAATTTTGTTGCCACTTCGGGTGTCCTCTCTTATTTGCCCTATTCATAAACGATGTTGGGTCATGCTTTCTGTCGTCTAAGTATTTATTATATGCTGATGATCTCAAGGTTTACGCAGTGATAAAAAACTCACAACACGCCATATTGTTGCAATCCGAGCTCGATAGACTACACTCATGGTGCTCTCTTAATTGTTTATCTCTGAACTTCAGTAAGTGCTCATATTCTACTTACACCAGACAGCTTCTTCCTGTTCAAACCAAGTATAATATTGGCGGTTATGATCTTAGATCTGTCGTTGAGGTTAAAGATTTAGGAGTATACTTTGACTCAAAACTAACCTTCTCAACTCATATTAATTACGTTATTTCCAAAGCTTATGGTATGCTCGTTTTTGTTCAGCGTAATACCCTTAAGCTTCTGTATGTTTCATTGGTGAGATCTAGGTTAGAATACGCGTCCTTCATTTGGCGACCCTATCAGTCCGTCTACTCAAACAGGATTGAAAGGATCCAAAAAGTTTTTATAAAATTTGCCTTGCCTTCCCTGAGGTTTTCGGAGCCTGTACCCCCGTATGCATCTCGTTGTCAACTCCTTGGCTTAAACTCGTTAAATAGTTAGCCTCTTTTGTGGCTAAAATATTGGAAGGCTCTGTCGATTGCTCTACGCTTTTGGAGAATCTTTAAATGTTCCGTCTCATAACTTGCGGCGTGCTTCATTATTTTATTTGGGATTTCCGAAATCCAACTATGTGAAATTCTCGTCACTCTTTAGAACCCTCTCCGAGTTAAATGAGCTTCGGAATATGATCCATCGCTCTCATTTGAAACAGTACGTCGTGTCCTGCTAAATTACTTTAGGTAGTATTTATGCTCCTTTGCTTTAGTCAGTAAGGATTTGTATTCCATTTGATTGAATAAATAAATAAAATACATAAAAATGACAGCTACGTCGGATTCAGTCATACCAACATTACGAATTTCGAAGATGGCTTATGAATTTCGAAATTACGATACGACAACGCGGATTTCAGCATACCAATTTTACGATTCGTAGCAAAATCGAATCTACGACGGATTACAGCATAGGGGTGTAAGTCTTTGATTTGAAGCCAGAAGGCCATTAGCGAAAAAGTTTCACCCGGCTTTTATTGTCATATAGGAATTGGAGTACAACTCAAAAAAGTAGCTAATGTTTTAATAAATTATGATTCAATATCAGTGGATATTAATATAGATTGCCTTTCCTTATTCAGAAGTTCCCGTGCTCAGCTATGGCCAATATTGTTGAGAATAGCAAACGTCGACAATATTTCGGTTTTTCCTGTTGGAATTTATTTGGGGGCAAGGAAGCCGGATACCATAAAAAGCTACTTAGCAGCATTTTTGGACGAAATGAGAAATATTTTAGAAAATGGAATAGAGTTACTAGGAAAATTGATTAAAGTTAGGATACGGTCGATTGTATGCGATACTCCCGCAAAGGCATTTATTTGTGGCACACCAGGTCATAGATAGATAGGTTGGTTCGGTATGGCACTGCGACTAGTACGTCTATTGTGCCCCTAGCTCATCACAACACATCAACCAGCCCCAGAGTGTCTATAAATTTCATAATAGACCCCGGGGACAGTGAGTGTATGTGCTCCTCTCTTGACCAGACGTGTCCTATGCTCCTATACCTCCTCCGTGCAACGGCCTCACACTCCATAAGAAGGTGTAGAGGAGTCTCCTTGGCTGCATCGCAAAAGCGACAAAGGTCGCTGGACCAGATACCTAGTTTATGCAGGTGCCCTCTGAGCGTACAGTGGCCCGTCATAAAACCTGTAATAATTCTTAGTTTCTCTTTTGGGAGATCCATGAGAAGCCTGTATCTTGACAGATTGTAACCTCCTAATAAGCTTTTTGCCTCATGTCGGCCCATGGTGCCAAGCCAGTGCAGGTCCCTCAGTTTGCTGTTGTCCCTTCTGAGCATTTCCTTTATGGTGTTCTACTGCCAGAAAGGGCTCAGGTCCTTCCGGCCGCTTCCTCGAACCCGTTCTGGCCAGATGATCAGCTTCCTCATTTCCTGCAACCCCCATGTACCCTGGTACCCCCATTAGTTGGATATCATTGACCTCCGCCAGAGTATTGAGCCTCTCGACACACTCCCAAACCAAGGAGGACTTGATCTCGAATGATGAGAGGGCCCTAAGTGCCGCCTGGCTATCACTTAGTATAAGTATCCTTTCATTCCTATAGTTCCTGCGAATGTTAATATCAGCGCACATACTGATGGCATAGACCTCCGCTTGAAGGATGCTAGGGATAGTTCCCAGGGGCACCGAAAGCTTCAGTCTAGGGCCGTACAAGCCTGCTCCAATCCCCGCGGGTGTTTTAGAGCCGTCAGTGTACCAGTGTATTGCGCTCGCCTGTATGTGACTCTCCATAATAGAGGTACACCAGGTCGCCTTGTTATAAGTGTGGGTCCTGAAATTTCTCTTGAAGACCACCTCTCTGTTAATATCGTCCGTGGGGAACAAAGCCATGGGGAGCTGGGTACCTAGCTTGTCCCTGTTCCTAGATGATAACACCTTGCCTTTGCCGAAGCCCTCTCTCGCAAAGTTAAGGAGGGTTCGCTTTGCGGCCTGTTCAATTGAGAGATGCACTGGCTCGAGTTCCAGCATTACCTCCAGCGTTGCCGTCGGGCATGTGCGCATTGCTCCCGTAATGAAAACATATGCCAGACGTTGAATCTTGGAGAGGGTATGCCTCACCGTTCCCAAAGTAGTCCTGAGGGTCAATTCCCGTTCTGCGTTATCGTGAAGTGATAAAAATAACACCTTCACACCGCATTTACTTTGGTGTTTCGTTTATACTTTTCACTTCATTTCACGATAACGCAGAACGGGAATTAACCCTCTGGAATACCAAGCCACCGCACCATAAGTCACTATTGGTTTTACTATCATGGTAGGAGGACGTAGGGTAGGAGGACGGTGAGACTAGAGGATCCATTTGGTCTTCTAGGAGCGAAAACCTATTGTGGCCCCTATCCGGAGGGTCCTTTTGCATGATGGTGTGGTTGTGTATTATGTGGCGTTTGTTGTGTTGAATATACTATTACTGCTAGCTTGTGATTGGTTGAAAAATATCGTATGATCTGCGGATGCTGTGTGAAGCAAACCACAAGTTACTATTGTTTTGTTTGTTTGTTAAGTTGTTATTGTTTACTTTGCTTTTATTTGGGGAAAACACAAGCACTTGCGTTTTGCACTAAACACGTCTGTACGCGACAGGAGATAGTCGGTGACTGTGTTTCCCTGTTTATCGCATGTAAATCTTCCTTAATCATAACCTCATCAAATTTTTGCTTAACGTTTTGTACCTCCCCTAGAACATCGCCAAAGTGCTCGCCAGCACAGGCCTTCTGAATAATTTTGAATAATTCAGTGATAAGCTTTTCCATTTCAGTAACTTTCCCTTTAAGGTATTCTGGTTTATTAAGAACAGACTCTTTGGGCGCTCTAACCCGGTTTTCCCTACTGGCTGCTTGTTCTGCTGGTGCCTTGATAGTTGGCATTGGTTTGCGTACAATTGTACAGTATTTTGCTCGTGTAAGTTTGTTGTTAACATTCAAATACCTATTTTTAACATTATCTTCCTTTTCAGAGATCTTCGGGAAATCTATATCCTCAGTAGCGAGCAAGTCAAACCGATTTTGGCTCTCGGAGAAATAGGTTTTTATTGTTTCACGCCTGGACAGTTTTTTAACTGTTCTTATGTAGTTGATTGAACGTTCTTTTTCCCATGCCGTGCAGGTGAGCTTGTCAGTAGATACATGCTCTAAGCTGCCGCATAGAATGAAGTTTTTTATCACATGAGTTGATATCACAGGTAACAAGGCCACATTTGATACAACGTTTTTTAGACTTGCAGGAAAACTGAGTATGCCCAAGCCTACCGCAGTTTAAGCACTGCCTTAGGGGTGGGACGTAGAAATCAACGTAAAGCTTGGTATAATTGAATATAATGAATTCGGGTATTTCTTTTCCAGAGAATCCAATTTTGACAGTGGTTGTGGGAGTAAGGGATTCGTTATCCTGGTTTCTACGCGTGAAGCGCCTGACTGTGGTGGTAGGTACGCTAGAGATGGCGTCGGCCTTGATCTCCGCTTCCTCACACCATGTCAGAATGCCCCTCACTACACCGTATGTTTCTACTGCCGTTTTAGGTACAAAAGCTCTGAGACCAATAGATTTTATTTTATCATTAAGGACGAAATTGTTGGCTGCAGCCGCGTTTTTAAAGGTAACCTTATAAAGACTCTTGCCAATAGCAAAAATTAAGTCAATATCTTTAATTATAAAATTTTTAATTTTGTTAAACAATGTAAGGCCGTTAGTGATTCTATCGTTTACCATGTCGTTGCATTGGAATGAGTCAACTAAGACAATGTAAACGCCCGAAAAATTGTGGCGATACAAAGTAATGTCTGAATTTGAGTTTGAGTGAGCATCTTTTGCAGTCACTGTACCCCTGCTTGCTGTCCGTTATCCGTAGCCAAAAGCGGGCTCTCGGTACTCGTCGTTGTCCCGTTATCTACTTGTATGTCTATACTCATTTCATTTTCACTTGGTTCCTCCACGTTTTTTCCCTTACCGGTTACACCCATGTCAAGACTAGTTCTTGCCATGTCATGAGCCTTTAGCATTTTTGCTATTCTAATTTCTTTTAGTTTTTTAGGCGCTTGCCCTTAACTAGATTGTTGCTCGCGAAAGCTTCGAAGTCGTCTGCCGATGACGTCCTCGATAGTGAGGACGCCATAGCGGCTTTAGGTTTTTTTCCTGCCGTCGAAGGCAGGCTTGATTTTTTTTAAGCCAAAAAAGTTTAAACAAAAGCACAAGAGATTTCGCAACCCCACACTAAAGTCAAAATCACTCACCTGAACCTTGGGTGCTCCCACACAATTCCGGTGAATTAAAAAATTTTGCACAGATTTATCCAAAGAAATACGCTGTGACGCCAAAAGCGAAGCACCGTACTGTACTCAAAAGCGTCAGTCTTTAAAAAGGCTATAGTTTTTAGGTTTTGATTATCCACTTAAATCAAAATGGTGATTTTACAAGGCACATACATATGTGCCGTTGCGCCAAAAAAGAAGGTATCCAATATTATGCGCTGAAACACGTCCACCAACACTCGTTGCTAACGAAGGAATGATTTTTCGAACTTTCGCAATTCGTAACAATGGCATGCCTAAAAACGAACGAGTAACCTTTTTTGCGTTATTTTGTACGAAAACAATTCTGTGTCAGAGGCGAAATAAAAGATGTAAATCGATGTGTGTTTGCAAGAAATATTGGTGGTGTTCATTTAAACAGATAAATTTGCCTTTCGCATATACATATATTTTTATCCAGTGCTTCATATAAACGAGCAAAAAAGAATCTTTGTTACCCCTTATCGAGAAACTTGGTCCGGTTTAGTTATTTGTACAACGAATTTCGGTTGTTGTGTCCAAACGCATAACCCGAATCCAAAAACTTTAACATACACGTGTTACACGTGTAATCAATGTATTTAAGATGTTTCAAATTTCCTACCACTAGCTTATTAATAAACTCGGTTTCCACTATGCACTTTTTTGCAAGTTTCGACGTGGGTTCTGCGCAAAAATACTGTGGATGGCGTAGCCGGAGTGATATGCACAACATATGTTGTATACCTTTGACATGCGGAAGCCCCTCTTCCCCGCAACACAGAAAGGAGAATTCTACGAAGTAAGGGTTACAATTCCTATAATTCTTAAGCGCGGCCGAAGGCAGAAGCAAGCGCAACAGGTGGTGGACCTAACAAAGTGCATATTTTCAATCGCTTGGAAGAAGCTGTTATTGCATTAACTGGATTGAGAACCAGAGCTTCAGGCATAGGAAATGCATCAGAACCCATAATTTTCCTCAAGATATGTAAAATTGACCAATTTTACAATAAACAAACACATGATTAGTGTTTTTTTTTATTTCTTTTCCATAGCTACGAATTACGAATTACGAAAATTCGGGTTCTAGAATAAGGGGGATGATCTGTCAAAGATTGCATTTTTTCTTGATTCTGACTAGCCATGTACTCCTTCAAATCGTTATTTTTTTTCCGCTTTGTGAATTGCTCCGCAATTCCGTATGTGGCAGGAATTATTTATGTCTTCCTTATAGTTGCCTGGTTGATAGTAAGTCGTTGATGGATGGCAGAAATTAATATGTTAATTATTCTTGTTTAGTATTGTGTGTTCGTTAAATTTTTTAATTTCTTTGCTATTATTTGTTATTTATTTTTTAAACGACGTTGAGCGATTGCTTTTCAAGTTTATCACATGTTGGGTATGTATTCATGTTTCAATTGTATTTGACATACATGCTCTTTGCTGCTGTGCCAGGCATGCATTTGCGAGTTTCCAATTTTAGGGTGTGATGGCGAGAAGGTTAAGACAAAGTCGATATTTCATGTGTCTTCTTTTGGTATTGAGTACTTAGATAAGGGTGATAGGTTTACAATTATTCTCTTTGTTTTTAATTTTTGGAAGCAAGAACGAAACTTACAAACATTTTTCTTTTCCTTTTTATGTTTTTTTCCGAAGTTTAGTGCTAGATATAACTACTTGATTTTTAATTTCTGCTAAGTGTTAATAACAGCCGATGGTTGCCAAAATATACTTTTAATTATCAGTCTCATGTACAGTTTACTATCCATATTACATCTATATATGTAAATATGTAAATGAAATATTTCATTTGTTCATTGAGTAATCGAGAATACATAAATCGTTTATATGTATTATAAAAGTGTTACGAAGTAATTAGTTAGATTTGTATATTTGTTACTATTATTATCGAATTTGATTATTTTAGCTATAGCCACCGTTCAAGTTTTGCTACTTGTAGAATTCAGCCACTTCTTTAAAATATTTATGTCCCTAGTTGTAAAAATGCTTTCAAGGTTAGTAAATTTTTTAAATATTTCGAAATTGCCTCTGAAAACGTTGTATTTATTGCATTCAAAAATTAAATGCTGGGGAGTTTCTCCCACTCCGCAGTTGCCACAGTCTGCATTAATGTGTCTGTTAAATTTTTGATGATATGTCTTATTATAGGTGCGACCTACAATTAGTCTGTTTACTAGTTTTGTGCTATAAGCGTCCAAGTCATTTTTTTTGTTTTTGAACCAGGGGGTCTTTTCCTTTAAGGCTATGGAGTCGGCTATCTCTGGATTCCAGTTAGGACATTTTTGTTTAATGGTAACTTTCGTCTCTGCCCACAATTCGTCTTTGATTTTCAGAAACGCTTCGTTTGGAGTAAGACCTAAATGTATAATTTGCCAAAGTCGGTTGCGGTTTTTGCTGCTGTCTGCCTTTTCATTAAAGTGGATCCCAACCTGACTTGGCACCCACATAAGGACAGTATCCTCAAAGTTTGAGTTTGAAAGCAGGTTATGAATGTCAGCTACAAGGAAATTGTCTGTGGTCTTACATTCAAGTAAGTTTATTGCTGCTTGGATGTCAGTGAAGATAGCTATTTTTGTTTGTTTGTATTTCTTTGCCAATTTTAACGCTTCACGGAGCGCTGCCAGTTCTCCAAAGGTGGAAGAGACTTTGTCATTTATTTTGAAAAGAAAATAGACATTATTTGCTACATCATAAACTGCACAACCTACCCTGTCCTCCATAATTGAAGCATCCGTGGCTAGTACATAGTAATTTTCGTCTATCAGATTTGATTTTTTTTCGTTGTAAAAGGCTTTTAGTTGCTGTGAGGAATAGTTTGTTTTGGAATTGGAAAGAGGTGATTTGAAAAGCTTTAGGGTTTGATGTTTTGAGAAAACTACCTCGATTTCTATTCTGTCTATAATGTGTTGGAACTTTCTGTAGAGGGCCGGGTTTATACAAAATTGCTTTATTATCTCTTTGGGTGTTAACCATTGTGCTCTGCTAAGTGGTGGTAGTTCACACGCCAGTGCATACCGCGCATAAGTGGGAGTAGTTGGTGGTACCCCTAAACACCTTCTCAAGGTTTCGTTGACATTGGTTTGAAGCTCTTTTTCATACCCTTTGGGGGCATTTGCTAAAGTTGTATGGGCGAATTCCATTTTTGATCTAACGAAGGTTTGAAGACGTTTAGGGCTATTCTTGGAGCTAGACCTGCTTTAATTGTAGATAGCTTAATGATAAGTTGTTTGGATTGGAAGGATGTTTTTAATGTGATCTTTGATGGTGCCATTTGTGCTAACTATTCTAGCTAGCCATTTTATTTTGCTGACTTGCTCAATGCGATTCTCTCCTATGGTTATATTGAATTGGTTCCTTTGCGCTGCACTCATATACATAATTTTGGTTTTGTTTATGTTGAGTTGCAAGTTTATTTCGCCACATTTCTGTTTAATTTCAGTGATATTATTTTTTAGATTAGATATGGCTTTTTGTTCGTTTCTATTGTGGCTTAAGATCGCTATGTCGTCAGCAAATTGGTAAATAAACGTGTTGGCGGCAGTGGCGTTATGAAGACCTGCGGTGTATATATTGAACAATATAGGAGACAAACAGCTTCTTGCGGTAGCCCGTTGTTTATTTCCACAGAGAGATTACCTAAAGTGAGGATTCTACGAGAAAATAGATTATGTATCCAATTAACGGTTTTGGTTGTCAATTTGTTCTTGGCGGAGGATTTCACATAGTTTTCCCAGCTCTACGCCATTATATGCATCAGCAATATCTAAAACCCCCAAAAATACATTTTCTCTGCTGGTTTTTAATTCGGCTATGGTGTGTTCAAACACATGTTAGCGGAGCGTTGTTTTCTGTATGCGAAGCTTTTGTCAGGTATAATTTTATTGTTTTCTACACTTTCCACCAAGTTCTTTTTTATCATCATATTCATACATTTTACTATTACCGATAACAGTGAGATAGGTCTGAAATTTAAAATTTCCTCTGGGTCTCGTTCGCTTTTGGGATGGGTATTACTTTGATGTATCTCCATCCCTCTTTAACCTTATTCCGTTCAATTCTTTTAAGGACTCAAAGAGCTGTTTTCTCGTTTCCTCTGATAGGTGTTTTAACATGCTAAAAGTAATTTTTTCTTTTCCACCTGCGGTGGATCTTTTTTTCCACAGCATTTCTTCGAAGTCTTTGAAGCAGAATGCACTGGGGACTTGGGTGGAATCGTTTGTTACAATGTTCGCTACTTGACTACTTATCTTTACTTGGTCTTTAGATATTTAAAAAAATTTTCATGGTCCTCGGAGTTCCAACAGTCCACCTGTGACTCTTTCTTATTGTTAAGGTTTCTTAAAAACTTCCAAGTTTCTGTCGAGTTGGGGTTTTGGTTGACTTCCTCTATTTTACTTAAGAAGTTTTCTTTTTTTGCTTCTTTGACAGCATTTTCCCAAATCAGTATCATATCAGCGGCAGCCTCCAGGTCTTCAATGTTATTGGTTAAGTTAGCTTTCTTCCTCCTTGCGACAAGAATCCTGTATAGTTTCTCCAAATCTTTGTTCCACCACGCTTTTGGTGTACGTCCTGTGTTGTTGAGGTCAATCGTGGAATTATCTTTGACTTTTTTAACGTTTTCATAGAATGCATCAATGGCCCCTATTATGAGTTGCATTCGATTTTCGACTGTGGTCGAAAGTGCTGAGCGAACGAATTTTCATTTGGTATTATGGCGCTCATTCGATGAAGAATAGCGCTAATGTGAATTTCGCTCGTTTAGGTTGTTCACAATAGTATATTTTTCACCGCTGAGAAGCTTTGTTTACAAATCGAGCAAACTAAATAGTGTGCTTATACATATTTATGTAAATTTGTTCTAATTAAAATGAAGTAAAAAAGAAAGCAAGTTTATAAAAACGTGGTAAAATGAGTACAACGAGTTCTGGTTCAACGACTCGTCAGAGGATGAGAGCTTAGTAAACTGGCCAGGAGTAGCAAATGTTTAAGAGAGTTTAAGTTTATTAGTCTTTCGAATATATTTTGATATAAAATATATTTAAGAAATTTGTCTACAGATTCATTAAAAAGTTCCGACCATCTAAAGAGGCGTTTGTGAGCCAAATCTATTTAAAATATTTTAAAACTTTCAACAGCGCTACGATTTTGTTCTCAGAGATCGTGCCAACAGAGTATTGGGATTTTCTTTCACAAGTAAAACCAGCCTTTCGAGCTTGTGTTTAGTATTCACGATGTTAGAACTGCATGAAATTAATAAAAATTATTTAAAATTAGTGTCTAGCCACCAAAATGTAAGAAAACATATACAAAATCATACATTTTTCACAATTTTCTAACACTTCGCTACATCATCGAAAGCAAAATTCTGTTCGACAGAAAATTCGATGCTCAACGAAAATTTCGACACGCTTGCATAGCTCATAATATGAATTTCACTTTCGATCTTCGATAGCCAGCGAAGATCGAAATTCGAATGCAGCTCATAATCAGGGCCAATGTTTTCAAAGGGGATTGTCTTTAGTTTTTCTCTTAATTTACTTTGCGAAATGAAGAGGTTTGGGTCATTACTGTTTTGCATGTCAATCACTATGGGGCGGTGATTGCTGCCCCCGACGTACGATTGCAAGCAACGGAAACCTACTCTATCTCCTATATTTGTGAATGCTAAATCTAGAACAGACTTGGTATTGCTGGAACCCACCTGAAGGGTCCCTGTTCCGTCATTGATGAATCTGAAAACTGAATTTTCAATTATCGTTTTAAGTATATTCCCTCTTGGCGTGTTGATGTTGTCACCCCATTCTTTTGCTCTTGCGTTAAAGTCTCCTGACAGAAGTACATTTTTTTGTTCGTGTAAGAAAAGGACAAGTTTAGTTATTTCTGCTTCAAAGATTCTTGTTGGTAAATTTGGACGGAAGTACGCTGATACTACAATAATGTTTTTTTGAGACTTGTCGTTTTGGCAATAATTATGTCCTGACTCGTTCTATATTTAATTTTGGCAAATTTAGTGTTTATTTTGAAGCCTATAGCTAAGCCTCCATAGCCATCACTTCTAAATTTTTTAAGTAAATTAAAACCAATTAGTTTATGATTGATTTTATCCTTTGAAAATATTTCTTGTAGGCTCACAATATCAATCTCATACTTGTGATTGAAAAAGTCTAAATAACTCTTATTAGCCTTCAGGCTCTGAACATTAAACTGTAATATTTGGATCCTTTCCATCATTTTTATTTCATGAATTTATGTCCACTCTATGACTTACATCGTGTCCAAGAAGACTATCAAGAAGCATGGCCAAAGGGTCATTGTTATTAATTTTGAATTTCTCTAATAAAAGGCTTAGAATCCTTTCTATTTCCCCTACTTTCTTCCAGTTTTCTTTTTCGTAGCACGGTTGTATTGTCGTTTTGTTCTTGATTGTATCTTTTCCTTACCAATCTTCTGTTGACTTCGGCATCATTATTTATGCGGTTGTTCTCACTATTTTTAATCTCTGGGTGTTCTGCTCATAGTCGCTTAGTATTCTGAAACGGTTGTTATTTGTCACGGTACCCTTGTACATGTCCATAGCCTCATATTTGGAAAGTTTTTTAATTGTTATTATTTCTACTATAGTTTTCTCCTCTTCCCATTTAGAGCCCGCTTTTCTGTTCAGAGCATTGTGATTTTGCCCACCACAGAGAATGCAATTATTTTCCTTTTTGCAATTTTGTTCACAGCCTTCGGTTTTCCGCACATAATACATCTATTCTTTGCTCTGCATCCTAGTTTGGAGTGCCCTAGTCGACCACAGTTGTAACATTGCCTGATTCTCGGTATACTCTGGAAGTTCATTGCCTTCAAAGCTAATTTTTACATCAAAAATGGAGTGAATTTCTCTTTATCTTCTTGGTCGCGTCTCATAATCCTAGACACAGATGTAGCTTTAGGATGTGATCTAATAGTGTTAAAGATTTCCTCTTCTGTAAAATCCAATGGGATATTCCTCACTACCGGTAGCTACCCCAATAGTCTCTACAAATTTTTTCGGTATAAACGCTCGTAACTTGTTTTTTTATTTTAATTTTCATTATTAATGCTCATGTTAGCTTCATACCACGTTTTGAAATCTACTTTGTATAGAGATTTTCCAACTGCTTTTATATTTTTAATACCGCAGATGCCAAAATCGGATTTTGACCAACAGAAAGAGACCATTCCTAATCTTTTCATTTCTGAATAACGGCGACTCCGAGGTGTCTATAAGAACTAAAAATTCACCACTATGTCTCTCTGTGTAAAATCCACTGTTTTGTATTCTGTCTTTTTCTGTCCCACTGTTGGTTGTGTTTGTCTGACCTTGTTTTTCCAATGCCTGTCTAGCAATAGCTTTGGGATCTGCACCTTTAGGTACTAAAATTCCTTGCATTGGTATAATTTCACTGTTGTTGTCTTTTTTGCACTTCTGTACTTTCTATTTTACTTTGTTTTCCCTTATGTGTCCTAATACCTATCACCCTTTAGATCTCCTGTACTGTCTCCCACGTTGCCAGTTGCTCCTCCTTTGGCTAGCAGTAATCCCTTTTTTCGCCGTCGATCCTTCTTTCTAGGGGCTAGGTTTCTTGATTTGAATTCAGGTATATTTTTGAATAGTTTTTAGTTTTATATTCAGTATATTGAATTTTGTCAAATAGCTTTTATCTTCGCACAAGTCTGCCATCCACAAGTTTTAAACCGGAAGTGCGCTTCAAATCGTTATATTTCGGGTTCTGCCCATCGTAGAGACTTCATCTTAACGTCGTTTTAAAGCTAAAGAAGCGGCCTTAATATCTCTATATATAAGATGGTCAAGATTGTCCTAAAGCTAACTTAGCTATTAACAGTTGAACTTTTTGAAGTTGATTTGCATAGTGAAGACCAGTAAATTAGGGATTTATAATTATACCATCGTAATCTTTGTTTAATTCTCTATAAAAAGAATAAAACGTGGTTAAAAAATGGGGATTTTTCAAGAACTATTTTTAAAATATTTTACTTTACGACGAGATGGTTTATTTTGTGAGAATCAACAATTTTTTGTAATTTGTTTTCCAAAACTTATTTTGAGATATATTTAGTAAGGTGTTAAACATCGAGTGTTTGCAAGAATTAAAATTTTATTGCAGATTCCGATAGAATACCTCTCCAGGTATAATATTTGTACGGCACGACAAAACGCCAAAAAATGGGCGTGGACTAAAGTTTGCAAAACGCAGATTTTATTGCGGATTTCGGCAGAATATCACTTAGTTGACATTTGTTCCACAACTTTTTCAATCCATATAGATATCCTGGCGAAATCCACAATAAAGTCTAAATTTTTGAAATCCGCAATAAAATCTGCGTTTTGCTAATTTTAATCCAGCAATTGCCACGCCCATTTCGAGGGGTTTGTCGCCTTAAAGAAAAATCATGCCAAACAAATATTATGTCTGGATAGGTATCTATCGGAATCCGCAATAAAATTTTACGTTTTGCAAAAACCCGATGTTTAACACCATACCAAAATATATCTTAACATAAGTTTTCGGAAAAAAATTACAAATAATTGTTGGTTCTCACAAAATAAACCATCTCGTCATAAAGAAAAATATTTTAAAAATATTTCTTGAAAACCCTTCATTTTTTTGAACCACGTTTTTTATAGAGAATGAAACAAGGATTACGGTGGTATAATTTTAAATCCCTAATTTACTGGTCTTCACTATGCAAATCAACTTCAGAAGGTTCAACTGTTAATAGCTAAGTTAGCTTTAGGACAATCTTGACCACTTCATATATAGAAATGTTAAGACCGAATCGGAGACTATATATTTTTTTTTACGAAATCCGTCCGACTTAAAAACGAATGGCTCATATCCGTGAAAAATTTGCTGTTTCAATACTTTGTTCCGGCAGTGTATTATGAGATATATTCAAACATTCCGTTTTTATTATTATATAAAATAAGTGAGCATCATTATTTGAATTAAATATTAGCTAGTGCTCAGCCGAAGTACAAAAATATGGATGTGTTGTTGTTGTTGTTGTTGTAGCGGCACTACTAAGCCCCGTCTATTTTGGGTCAACATTCAATCATATTCGCCAAGCTCAACTAACGGGAGGCCCAGGAAATGAGCTGTTTCAATGGGGTCGGACCAGAGGGAGAGGGGTGTTAGTTGAGTCGGATTGAGCTGGCATGTGAAGAGGTGGTTGGTGTCGTGAGGGGATTCTCCACATTCCGGGCACTCATTGGGGATATTGGGGTCGAGTCTGGACAGGTAGCTGTTGAGGCGGCTACAGTATCCAGACCGTAATTGAGCCAGGGTATCGCGGGTCTCTCTTGGCAATTGAAGCTCCGTCTCTTCAACGGGTCGTGATTGGGCTCCAATTACGGCATTCATAGGTCGAGAGTCAAGGTAAGTGGTGACTGACTCTCTATGGATGTCGTTAATGGCTCGTCTGTATGTCGTCGGGTCCAGTGGTTGGTCTACGTATTGCTGGACTGCGTCCTTGTATACGAATAGGTGCCCCCTGACGTGCCTGGGCGGAGGCTCCTCCTGAAGCAGAGGTCTGTTTGGGTGTTCGCTTCTGTGGCACCCCACCAGAAATTGCTTGCAAAGCATTTTGTTGTGTTCCCTTACGGGGAGCACTTGGGCATCGTTGTGTAGGTGCTGCTCAGGCGTCATCAGAAGGCACCCAGTCGCTGTTCGGAGCGCGGCGTTCTGACAAGTCTGTAGCTTCGTCCACTGCGTCGAAGTAGTCCCCGGCGTCCAAACTGGCGCTGCATAGTTTAGAACCGGCCGGCCAATTCCCTTGTATGTTGCCAGTAACGTTTCTTTGTCTTTGCCCCAAGTGCTTCCGGCTACCGACTTGAGGACCTTGTTGCGGCTCTGTACTTTATTGACAACTGCGGTTGTGTGCGTGGAGTAGGAGAGCAGGCTATCGAAGGTGACCCCTAAAATTTTCGGATTGTTTAGTCGGTATTGGTGTGCCATCGACGTGTATACCTAATTCTAGCCTGACCTCCTTCGTCCAGGTGGTGAAGAGGGTTGATAAATTTATTGAATATTTGGAAAACGAATGAAGAAAATTTTCACAATAAACTTCAAGTACATTCAGGTACACATGATTAAAACATACGATCAAAAGTTTAACAAGTATAATTGATCACAGGTTGTTTTCATCAACACGCCTCCTCAAAAAAAATTGTTAAGTTGAGCAAGCAAGTCGTTTTTACATGCCGCTCTTGGAATTTCTGTTTAGAAATGTTGAAGCTAATAAATAATGGTTAAAAAGTGTACCATATATATGCGAGATAGTGACTCTACAAATTGACTAAGAAATTGTTGTGAAAAATCTGGGAAATATTACTTAAATTTCATATTTAATAATTTTTCCAAAATACATAAGCGAATAGAGACGCATACATACATATGCATACGTGTTTACCGCGAAAAATAAAAACACAGTGCGAAAAGTGAAGACATAATGTCAGATAACGACAAGTGTGTGAAGTGTAAAGTCCCAATAAGAGGGGAAACAGGTGTCAGATGTATGGGTGTGTGTGGGAAGGCATATCACACTGCACCAAGATGCTCTGGCTTAGATAACTTCCAGTATGGGGTAATAGGAACGCACCCAATGTTGAAATTTATTTGTGATGAGTGCATTACATATATACAAAATGTTGATATGGTAGTGCGAGACATGCAAGAAAGTGTAAACAAGAACAGTATGTATTTGAAGGAGTACAAAAATGAATTTGAAGAAGCATTGAATACGAACCAGCGGGAATTGAGAGAGTTAATGAATGCGATGGAGGTGAAATATAATGAACGATTAGCGACCCTAAAAATGCACCAGGAAATGTATGTAAGAAATGCAGCAGAAATAAAGAAAGTGCGAGAGGTAGTGGAACAAATGAAAAGCACAGCTGATGTAGCTGGGAAGGAAAATGAAAAGCTATGCGGGGAAATAAAAACATTGGGGAAAGAAATAAAAGATAGTGCAACACAACAACAAACGTCATTTGCAAATATGGTGAAAACAAATATGAATAAAAATGCTGGTAGAGACGTGCCGGAATTTAAGAAACGTGCGCCTATTGTTGTGAAACCAAGAACCAAACAAACGAGTGAAAAAACAAAGCAGGATTTAAATAATAAAATTAACCCTAACGAGCTGAAAATTACAGACATTAAGACTGGTCAAAATGGTGTTATGATAATTGAGAGTGTTAATGTGGATGAAAGAGACAAAATCAAAGAAATTATGGATACGAATATTAGTGATGGATACGAAATAAAGATTCCGCGAGATTATAAACCAAAATTGTTTATAACAGGCATGAGCCTTGAAAAGTGTAATGACGAACTAATCGAGTGTTTAAAGAAGCAAAACCAATGTCTAGAAAAGGGTGAAGTTAAAATTATTAGGCAGTATAATGTGAAAAATAAAAATAATAGTTATTATAATGCAATAATAGAGGTGGATGAAGAAAGTTTTAATAACACTCTGAAATGTGATAAACTGAATATAGGTTGGGAAAGATGTAAAGTCTATGATGGTGTTGATGTGACAACGTGCTTTAAATGTAAAGGGTACAACCACAAAGCTGCTGAGTGCAAGGACGATGAAGTGTGCGCCAAATGCTTGGGAAACCACAAATCCACCGGATGTGTTAATCCACCGATAAACAAGTGCATAAACTGTATAAAGTCAAATGAAAAGCTCAAACTAGGGCTAGATATCAATCATCAGTGCAAGAGTAGGCAATGTCCGGTCTACTTGAAGCATTTAAATGCTAAAAAGCAAAGGCTAGGATATTAGCAACAAATGTGCAGGTTACAGGCAAAACCAACGGAGATAAGGGGAAGAAAACGAAGGGAAAATCTGCACACAAACAACATTCTAAATTGCATATATCTAAACGTGAACAGCATAATATCTAACAAAGGTGAATTAGAAGTGTTGGCGGCAGCACACAAGCCGAGTATTATACTATGCTCTGAGACGTGTACGACGGAAAATGTGGAAGATAGTGAATTAGATATAGCAACATACAAAATGGTTCGATGTGACTCACACAGCAGACACACTGGAGGAGTGATAATATATGTGCATAGCACAATTGACTTCAATATAATTTATAATGCAAGTGTTAATCGAAATATATGGTGCATAATAATAAAAATGAAAAAGGTCGATAAAAAATTTCAAATTGGCGTGCTTTATCACTCGCCTAGCACAAGTGATGCAGATTTTTTGGATTATTTAACAGAAATATTACTTACTAAATATGATAAAAGCAACCATAATATAGTAGTGGGAGATTTTAATATAAATATGAACTACACTTCTACATATAGTACTAAACTGTCCGAGATATTTTCTGTAATGGGAATGTCCCAAAAAGTAGAGTTTAACACAAGAATTACAAATACAACTGAAACTAAAATTGATTTACTGTATTCAAATTCGGAAGAAATAGAATGCAAAAATTTGATGGATTTCAAAATCTCTGACCATGAAACAATACATTTCAGTGTCAAGACGTCGAAATCGTTCAAAATGAGAATGGTGAAGAAAATTACTGCTTGGGACAGATACAGTCGTGAAAGTTTACAAAACATACTAAGATCGTACAATTTCAATTTCTATAATAACTTGCAAATTGATGATAAAGTGGAACTTATAAACAACAACATAGTGCAAGCAATGGAAAGCTTGACTTACGAAAAAGAAGTGTATATAAAGCTGATGAATAAATGGTATGACCATGAACTGGCACAAATGAATAAAAATAAATTTAATATATACAAACATGCTATACAGACTGGAGTGTGGGATGAATACAGAAGTATAAATAAAAAGTACAAAAAACTAATTAAAATAAAAAAAGTTCAATTTATGGAAAATAAAGTAAAAATGAGTGAAAATAACGCTAAAGAAATGTGGAAGCACCTCAAACAGGCGGCTTGTCTTGCAGAGGATAACGATGGTATCAAAAAAGTTGTAATAGATGGTGTACTGGTTGAGAATGATACCGAAGTGGCTAATAAACTGAACCTATTCTTCATAAACAGTGTGATTGAAATAAATAGAAACATACCTTGTTTTGACCTAGTAATGAACAGTAGTCAAACCAACTGTAGTTTTAAATTTTCGTATATAACAACCGCTGAAGTTATAAATATTATAAAAACGTTTAAATACAAAATTGGCGGACGAAAACTGTTATCAGATGGAGTACTGAAAGACTCTATAGAGTATTTAGGGTACTTCTATGCACTTATTATTAATGATAGTGTGGAAAGTGGTATTGTACCAGAACGGTGGAAAACGTCGACAGTGGTACCTGTCAAAAAAGTCAAAAAGACAATACAACCAGAAGAGCTTAGACCAATAAATACCCTACCAAGTGATGCCAAAATATTAGAAGTACATGTCAAGAATCAACTGATGATGTACCTCGAAGAAAATAAAATTTTAGTCCAACAACAATCGGGCTTTAGGGAAAAACATTCGTGTGAGACAGCCCTCAATTTGGTGATAGCTGATTGGAAAGAAGAGCTAAATAATAAGAATGTAGTTGTTTCGGTATTCCTGGACCTCAAAAGGGCATTTGAAACGGTGGATAGAGACATATTACTAAAAAAACTGCAACGAATTGGTATAACTGGTACGGAGCTAGAATGGTTTAGCAGCTACTTGAAGCAGAGAAGGCAACGAACTGTGATAAATACAGCGATATCGGAGGAATTGGAAGTACCCATAGGGTTACCACAAGGGTCGGTTCTGGCACCGATATTGTTCCTAATTTACATTAATGATATTGTCAATGCCGTCGAGGGATGTGAAATTCGACTCTTCGCCGACGATGCATTAATTATGATAAGTGAAAATAATATTAATGTCGCTATATCGAAAATGCAAATGGCACTAAATAATTTATATACATGGCTGTGCGGAAATAGACTCAAACTTAATATTAACAAAACAAAATATATGATTATAACCAGAAGAAACTTTAATGATCTCAACGTTGAATTGAAAATAAATAATGAAAGCATACAAAGAGTAGATAGTATCAAATATTTAGGTATTATAATTGATAATAAACTTAAATTTGAGGAACACATAAAATACACCGTTGCGAAAGTAGCTAAAAAAATTGGGATTATGCAGAGAACATCCAAATATCTACATAAAAAATATAAAATACTTATATATAAATCTATTATTGAGCCACATTTTGTATATTGTCCATCGATATTATTCATAATATCAGATAGTGAAATTGATAAGCTTCAAAAGCTTCAAAACCGGTGTATGCGATTTATACTTAAAAAACGTAGTGATGCCAGAACGGCTGATATGCTGAACAGTTTAAACTGGCTAAGTGTTAAGCAAAAAATTTTCTTTCACTCCATGAAGTTAATTTATAATATAAAGCATGGTAATGTACCTGAATACCTTAGTAAAAATGTATTGTTAGTAGAGCAAACACACAATGTAAATACAAGGAATAAACAAAATTTTAAACTGCCATTGTTTAGAACGGAAATAGATAAACAAAACATTTTCTATAAAGGTCTAAAATGTTTCAATGAACTCCCTATGGATTTAAAAACCTGTAATGAAATCTTAGTTTTTAAGAAAAAACTGTATGAATAATGTAAAACCCTAGCTATAAGATAGCAAATTGTTAATGATACTTGAATTAGGCTCTCGTGGCCGTAATAAATACATAATGATGATAATGATAATGAACTGTGATCATACTGTTGAATTAATGCCCATTGACTTGATACAAAACTCGTATTTAATTCTTGCAACTGGTTTAGTGAGAACATCAGCTGGCATCTCATTTGTTGAAAGATATTCTATTCTGATGAAGCCATTCTGACATGCTTCGCGAATGAAATGGTATTTATAATCAATGTGCTTAGTTCTAGAGTGATGCCCTCCAAACGTAGCCATTTGATGTGCACTTTGTGAATCGGAGTAAAGCTCTAGTGGTGCAGATATTCAGTATCTCAAGTATTGTGCTTCTTTGGCTGCTTCTGATAGCGCAACGTACTCTGATTCAGCACTGGATGTTGCCACAATACGTTGCTTCCTCGACTCCCAAGATACCACGCCACCTGCGAGTAAAAAGCAAAAACCAGTCTGAGATTTACGATCATTTATATCTGTAGCCCAATTGGCGTCAACGTAGCCTAAAAGCGGACGCCCTGTTTTTCTATATGTTAAAACAAAATTTTGCGTAGATTTTAAACATCGTATAATCTGTCTAGCTGCATTCCAATGTTGCCTACGTGGATCTTGGTTAAACTGCGATAACATATTAACACTAAGGCCATAAATGGCTTTTTTAAGTAGACATACTTTGCTTCTCCTATTTTCAACATATCCTTCAGGTTGTTGCATAAAAATCTCTTCTTCTAAACTACCTTTCAAAAATGCAGTAGATACAGCCAACTGCCGTAACTTAAGATTATACTCAACTGCTAGTGCATAAATAAGATGTATTGAACTTTGTCTTACTACTGGTGCAAACGTATCTGTATAATCAATTCCGAACTCTTGTGAATATCCTTGTGCCACTAACCTCGCCTTCCTCTTGTCAACTTACCATCAGGTCTTATTTTCGACTTGTACACCCATTTGCAACCAAATTGCTCTTCTTCCTTCAGGTAAATCTACTAATTTCCAGGTTTTATTTTTCATGTGGGAATCATATTCTATTTGCATATTATCTGATACTGACGAAGATATAGCATCTTTATAGCATTTAGGGTCTTCTTCTTCCGACGCTTTTTTGACAGACTCATTCCCAAAAGCCCATGACCGTAAACGTCTCTTAATTGAATTCTCAGGCAATCCATTGCGATCATCAAAACTAAACCTTGTAGTAGCGTCGTCCTCTCTTTCTCTCTCCTCTCTTTCTGTATGCAAGATATTTTTTTCAATTTCCATCGACGTACTCGTAACATTTGTATCATTTTCAATTTGATCTATACTGTCAATAAATATTTCATCGTCTGATTCTATTGCCCTCCTTTCTTTCAGAGTGTTTTCAGTTTCAAATTGTTTGTTATTTTCAATTCTTCTCCCAAATATATACTCTTGAAAAAATGTATCATTCTTCTCAACTTCTTTTTTATCATTTTCAAAATCACCCTCTAAGAATCTCACATCTCTGCTTTTGAAAATTTTACGCGATCCTCTTTTCTTCTTTTCCACAAACGGTATGCTTTCGACTCTTCAGAATAACCAATCAAAACATACCCCCTCATTCTAGAACCAAAATTTTCGTAATCCGTAATTCGTAGCTACGCTACGAAAAGCGAAAAATCCATATGCTGCAACCCTTGCGGAAACATGTGCAGCATTGCCAGCTATCAGTTGTTTTTCGAAGATAGCTGAATGAAGGAAAACAAAGTGGAAAGGAATTAAAAAACACTCATGAAGTGCTTATTTATAGTAAAATTGTTTGATTTTACATATTTTGAAGGAAACGGAGGATTCTATTGCATTTGCAATTATAGCAGCGGAGTAAGAGCGTGCTATGAATGATTTCGCAAAGATACGCGGAACTTTTGGGCATAGTAACCATGGGCGCGTCTATGTCAGCTTCTGGTTGAATTGTTGAACCACAAGCCAGAACTACTCCTATGATTGAAGAACTGGTTCTCAATCCAGTTAGTGCAATAACAGCTTCTTCCAAGTCATTGAAGACATGCACTTTGTTAGGTCCACCACCTGTTGCACTTGCTTCTGCCTTCGCCCGCGCTTAGGGATTATAACCCTTACTAAGTAGAATTCTCCTTTGTGTGTTGCCGGAGAAGAAGGGCTTCCGCATGTCAAAGGTATACAACACTTGTGCACATCACTCCGGCTACGCCATCCACAGTATCTTTGCGCTGAACCCACGTCGAAATTCGCAACAAAGGGCATAGTGCAAACCGAATTTATTAATATGATAGTCCTCGGACATTTGAAACATTTATTTAAAATAAAATTGTAATCCTTTGATTACACGTGATGTTAAAGTTTTTGGATTCGGATTATGCGTTTGGACACAACAACCGAAAATCATTGTACAAATAACTAAACCGTACCCAAGTATCTCGATAAGGGGCAACAAAGATTCTTTTTTACTCGTTTATATAAAGCAGTGGATAAAAATATACTTATATGCGAAAGGCACATTTATCTGTTTAAATGAACACCACTAATATTTCCTCCAAACACATATCGATTTACGAATTTTATCTCGCCTCCGACACAGAATTGTTTTCGTACAAAATTACGCAAAAAAGAGTACTCGTTCGTTTTTAGGCATGCCATTCTTACGAATTTCGAAAGTGCGAAAATACGATTCGGATTGCAGCATACTATTTATACGATTCATAGCAAAATCCGAATACGAAAGAGTTGCAGAATAGGGGTTTATATAAAGCAGTGGATAAAAATATACGTAAATGCGAAAAGCAAATTTATCTGTTTAAATGGACGCCACTAATATTTCCTGCAAACACACATCGCTTTACATCTTTTATCTCGCCTCCGACACAGAAGAGTTTTGGTACAAAATTACGCAAAAAAGCCTACTCGTTTGTTTTTAGGCATGCCATTGTTACGAATTTCGAAAGTTCGAAGATACGATTCGGATTGCAGCATACTCTTTCTACGATTCGTAGCAAATTCGAATACGAAAGAGTTGCAGAATAGGGGTTTTTTCTTAACATGAAAGCTTTACTGCCAATTTGGCGAAAATGTCGAACACATGGAACTTTTCCTGTCCAAAACTCTTCTGGAGTCTTATCATTATTTAACTTTGTAGGACAACGATTTCTAATGTAAGTTGCTGTATGTATCAATTCAGCCCATAGAAACTACGGTAATTTTGCTTCAATCATAAGACATTTATCCGTTTCTACTAATGTTCTGTTCATTCTTTCAGCCAACCCATTCTGCTGAGGAGTGTACTCTACCGCTAATTGGCGCTTTATGCCACATGACTTTAAAAAATCTGAAAATTCCCTACTGATGAGTTCCTTCGTATTATCACTACGCACACATTGGATATTCCTGCCACTACTTAGCTCAACTTCCTTCTTGAACATTCTAAAAACTTGCAGGTACTCACACTTATGGTTCAAAAAATATGTGAAAACTTTCCTTGAATAATCATCAGTCAACGTTACAAAGTACTTCTTTCCACTCAACGATTCAGTTTTCATTGGACCACACAGATCTGTGTGCACTAAATCCAATACTTCGTTTAACGACTTGCCATATTTAGTAGATGCTTTCCATTTCCAGACAACCGGTCAGGTACGAGGATGATTTTTAATTTCGATCAAACTCAAATACATTGTTTGTTGGTCCAAATAATGAGATACGTATTTTTTCTTTTGGATCGGAAAAATTTTTCGGCCGAATTAAACGCGATTTTGTTTTTCAGGCAAAAATCGATTATTCGAATTGACAGTGAGAATTTTTTTTTTGAATGCCCATAACTTTGTCAAAATTTAATAGATTCCAAAAATGTTTTTACTCAAATGTCCGTAATTCTTATCACTTCAAGATAGAATGATATAATTATTGATTTTCATTATTTAAAATTTTTTATTTAACAATAAACAAAAAGTGCAATTTTTTTTTTAATTTAATTTCTCTCAAAAAGTGTATTTTTTTCTCTCAACCTTTTTTACCGGGAAAGAGACACTTTGAACTACAATCAACCCAAATCTCTAATANGCACTTTTTGTTTATTGTTAAATAAAAAAATTTAAATAAAGAAAATCAATAATTATATCATTCTATCTTGAAGTGACAAGAATTACTGACATTTGAGTAAAAACATTGTTGGAATCTATTAAATTTTGACAGTTATGGGCATTTAAAAAAAAATTCTCACTGTCAATTCGAATAATCGATTTTTGCCTGAAAAACAAAATCGCGTTTAATTCGGCCGAAAAATTTTTCCGAGCCAAAAGAAAAAATACGTGTCCCATTATTTGGACCAACAAACAATGTATTTGAGTTTGGTCGAAATTAAAAATCATGCTCGTACCTTACCGGTTGTCTGGAAATGGAAAGCATCAGTAGGAAAAACATCTCTAATCTGTTTGCCTTTAAAGCAGGTTGCACAATCTATTTTCTGATTTCGAAATTTTGACAAACCTTCAACCATACATTTTGACTGCAACTGAGTCAAATAAGTCGAGTTTAAATGTCCATATCTTTTATACCATAGTTCAAATTCTTTGCTAGTGGTATCTGACGCCTCATTACAAAAATCCATACTTGATTTAAAACTATGAACCAAAAACAATCCGTTTGACTTTGGAGCTTCTACGATTTCGCATTATAACTGCCTTATTTTTGAACATAATTATTTTGCAATTATTATCAGTAGCTTTTGCAGTAGAGATTAAATTACAACGTAACCCAGGTACATATAAAGTTTTGAACAAGCTGATTGTTGTCATTTCTTTATTGACTATAACATTCAGCTCAATAGTACCAATACCTTTCGCATCAAGTTCTTTTTCATCGGCTAAACGGACCTTGCCAGACAAATTTTCATCTAAGCTAACAAAATCCGATTTCATTCCGCACATATGCGAAGTTACACCACTGTCCAGACACCAAATAACAGCGTTTGACGTTTTCGGTATATCAATATTATAGCATTCAGCTATTGCCACAAAACCCATGGACTTTTCGACACAATTTGACCTTTCTTTAATCTTCAGCCTACAATCTTTTGCCTTGTGTCCTTTTTTTCCACATTTATAGCAACTATATGGAAAGTGCTGGCCTGACACACCTTGTTTGTTTATATTACCATTATTTCTAAAAACTTCTTATCTTTGAATGCTTCTCCTTCTTGTTTTGGCTTAATCCTGAAAAACTTCTTGACGTTCAATGCTTCTTCTCCTTCTTGAGTTGATGACTTGTCGCCAATTTCCAGCAATCTTGCTCGTAGTACATTTAGAGACGGGAACTCAGGGGCAGTGTCAAATGCGGCACGAACTTCCTTGTATTTGCTTGGTAAGCCATCCAATAATATTATGGTGAGGAGATCATTGTCAATATCAACATTCATCTCAGTTAGACATGAAACACACACATCAAATTCAATCAGATAATCTGTGATTGACTGAACATCGCTCATTTTTAAATTTATCAACTTACGGTAGCTTTCAGCCTTGCGCCTTGTAGACTTTCTGTCATACGTATTTTGCAGGTAGAGCCACACCTCATCCGACGTTTTCAGGTTTCTTACCATCCTGACAACATTCGCCTCCAGTGTCATGATAATTTCTGCACGTGCATCCAAATTTTTGTCATCATATCCTTGCTGCTTTTCTTGCCTTTTAGCCAATTCACGAAGCTGTTCTCCAGTTGCTGCTGCCGGTAGAATCAAGTCCTCTGGCCTCTGCTCTTCTCCGCAGACTATACGCAACAATCTGCTCTTGTGTAACACCGCTTCCATCTGTGTTCTCCATGTATTGTACTTTTTTCCATTCAGTAATGGAATTCTTGCAATAGACGTAGCCATTACGATTCGCTTCCCTTAATTCCTTTAATAAGGATTCTGTTTTACAATATTCAAAGCCGCAAGAATCTAGTTATGGCCGGTTAAGCTGAGTCCATATCTGATAAATTTATTGAATATTTGGAAAACGAATGAAGAAAATTTTCACAATAAACTTCAAGTACATTCAGGTACACATGATTAAAACATACGATCAAAAGTTTAACAAGTATAATTGATCACAAGTTGTTTTCATCAACAAGGGTCGCCGTTGATTTCGTTGGGGAGTGTTAGGCTCCTTGCAGTGAAGAAGCGAGAAAGGCTGGAGAGATAGTCGTTTACTTTTGAGCAGAGGTCATCAATTCCATTCCCGGACGCCAAAATCGAGCAATCGTCAGTGTATGAGATCAGGGAAACTCCCTCAGGTGGCTGGGGAAGCTTCGAGATGTAGAAGTTAAATAATAAGGGGAAGAGAACACCACCTTGTGGAACCCCTTGTTTAATTCTTCTTGGTTTCGAAGTTTGATCTCGGAAGACTACTGACGACTGTCGACCACTCATATAATTTGTCGAACATCGCTTCAGTCCCTGTGGGAGTCAGGAGTCCTCAATGTCTTCTAGCAGCGTGGAATGGCAGACGGTGCCAAACGCCTTTGACAAGTCCAGCGCTACTAGAACCGTTCTCTCACAGGGGCGGTTTCGATTTAGGCCACGAGTTATTTGGGTGTTTATGGCGTTAAGTGCTGTTGTTGTGCTATGCACTTTACGGAATCCGTGCTGATGCTTTGCTGGGGTCAAGTGGCAGGTGAGGTGTGGGAGTAGCAGGGCCTCTAGTGTCTTCGCGACCGGGGAAAGGAGAGTTATCGGGCGATAAGTCTCCTTTGTTGGCGGGCTTCCACGGTTTCAGCAGTGGGACCACTCTCCCTGATTTCCACAGATCAGGGATGATGAGAGTGGCCATAGACAATTTGAGGACCTCCGTTAGGTAGGCTACTTCCATAGGCCCCAAATGTTTCAGCATCAACATACAGATTCCGTCGGGTCCAATGGCTTTGGAGGCTTTCGCCTTCCCGATAGCCCCCTTCACTTCACAGCTGGTGAAAACAAGTGGTGCACTGTTTTTTGGCAGCTTGTGCAGCCTCCTGGTCGCTCGACGTTTGGCCCTGTCTACCGAAGGATACAGTGTGAATTGCCTACTGAAGTAGGTTGCGCATTTCTTCGGGTCCGCCGAAGTGAGGTTTCCACTCTGTCATCACGCTTCGTTGGGTTAGACAAGGACCTCACGGTTGACCTGAGCTTACTACCACCAGATGTGAAGTTACAGGCCTTCAAGTGCTCCTCCCACTTTTTCCGNGCTCGACGTTTGGCCCTGTCTACCGAAGGATACAGTGTGAATTGCCTACTGAAGTAGGTTGCGCATTTCTTCGGGTCCGCCGAAGTGAGGTTTCCACTCTGTCATCACGCTTCGTTGGGTTAGACAAGGACCTCACGGTTGACCTGAGCTTACTACCACCAGATGTGAAGTTACAGGCCTTCAAGTGCTCCTCCCACTTTTTCCGTTTGTGCTGATTTACCAGTTGCCGAATCTGCAAATTAAGGTCCCTCAGACGAGGGTCCCCGGGATCGACCTGGCGTAGGTGGTCACGCTCATTTGCTAGTACAGCTGCTTCGGCCGGGAAATTTGGGCGGACTTCCGCGATACGTCCGGGCGGGATGAAGCCAGCCGCTACGGCAGTGACTACACTGCGGAACTGGCGTTCGCCAGCATATACGTTTGTGGGTGTGGGAAGGGCGGCGAAGCTGTTCTCGGTAACTTCCGCGAAGCCGTTCCAATCAGCTTTGTTAAAGTTGGTGTAGGTTCGGTGGTCCGCGGGAGCAAAGTCGGTGGGCTTATTGATCGAGATGACTATAGGTAGATAGTCTGATGCTAGTGTTAGCATAGGTCGCCATGATATGCTATTGATCGGACCAGCGCTAGCAATTGTAAGGTCTGGCGAGCCTCTGCAGCTACCCACAATCCTGGTGGGGCCGTCGTCGTTCATGGTGCAGAATGTCGAATCGTCTATCTGCTCAGCCAAAAGATTTCCCCTACGATCACTGGCCAGGCTTGAGTGCTAGAGATCGTGGTGCGCTTTGAAGTCACCTACTACCATTCGGTTTTCACCTCTGTGTAGCGCACCTATGTCAGGGTGATATCCTGCCGGGCAGTATGAGGCAGGGGGTATATAGACGTTAAATATTTCGAGCTCGACATCGCCTGACCGGAAAGCTATGCCCTGAAATTCTAGGGTGGTGTCCCTCGGGTCGATGTCTTCTTCGATAAGCCAATACTGCACTGTGTGGTGTAAGATGAACGCTAATCCGCCACCATTGTCTCGCTCGCGATCTTTACGGAGCACATTGTACGCGGCGCAACCCAACAGAGTTGAGTTGCTGTGCAACTTCGTTTCATGGACCGCAGCTATCAATATGCCATGCCGACCCATAAAGACTACTATCTCCTCAATCTTGCTCTGGAGTCCGTTGCAGTTCAGTTGTATAAGTTTCGTATGTCTTGGGGGGCTGGTCGCGATACGGGGGGTGAGGGAGGAGTGAGGTCTACCTTGGGCCTGTTGCATCTGAAGCGCTTGCTGTTGCTGCCTGTTGGTAGGTGGCTGCAGTGAGGGGGGTGTTGTCTGCGTCAGCGGTGCTCTACAGCATGGTGCACTGTAGTTCGCAGTCCACTCGCGCGTGTTGCGTAGGCCTGAGCATAGGCGGAAGTGACACCAGCCAAGGCATGAGTTGCATTTGACCGATGTCACGTTCCGGTATATTCTGCTCTGGCATACGGAGCAGAGGGTGTGTGCAACCAGGAGCTGCTGGTTGGCTCGCACGCGCGATTTGGACGGGCCGGTAGACTGTGGGGGAGGGAGCGGTTGGGAGGCTTGCTGCTGCCCAGGGGAGCTTCTCGGAGCCGTGCAGGCTCTTCGGGTGTTGGGTGCATTGCGCCAGCGGGTACCGTGGAGGCTGTTTGTGCCGTTTGGCTTAATCAGCAGGGAGCCACATAGCTTGTGGTCCACTCCCGGTGAGACCTAAGACCAGAGCAGCTTCTTAGGTGACTCCATTCGTTGCATGAGTTGCACCTAACCGAAGTGGAGTTCGGATGGAGTCGATTCTGGCAAACACAGCAGAAATATGTTTCTGGTCCGGGGTTGGGCTCAACGCCCGCCCGGAGAAGAAGGATGCCGAGCAATCCGACTGCAAGGATTTGCTCCATGGACAGACAATGATTGAAGAGTATCGCCGATCTAAGCGGGGTTAGGTCGCCGAAACAACAGCCCTTGGTCGGGTAAAACCCGAGTCATTCCGGTATGTAGAACCGGCTGTCGCGGGAATGTATACATATGTAATATGGATGTATATGTATGCGTTTGCAGCTAAACCTAAATATTTGAGGTTTAAATATATCTATGTAAAAATTCCGTTTTTATTAATAATTACATATATGTATGTATGTACATATATGAAATAAATGAGCAAAATTATTTGAATACATTTTTAACTGGTTATTTCGTGTATTTTTTACAACTGCTCCCGAGCAATACATTAACACTTTTGCACTAATACATTCACACTTCTCTCATTGCCCAACGGGACTGAAAGTTAGCTGCTCCCCAAAAGAGCAAGTACGGAGCAGTACAAAAGCAAAGTAAAAAATAAATTTTTAAATTTCTAACAATGCTCAGAAATAAATATCATTTTGAGTAGTAACCCAACGGGACTGAAAGTTAGCTGCTCCCCAAAGGAGCAAGTACGGAGCAGTACAAAAGCAAAGTAAAAATTAAATTTTTTAAATTTCTAACAATGCTCAGAAATAAATATCATTTTGAGTAGTAACATAAAATATTTTCTTTTGAAAAAAGTTAATTTATTTACAAACATGTATGTATGTATGCATTTTCGTATGTATACCACATAGAAAAGAAAAAAGAAAACATATTTATAAGTAAACTTAAAAAAACCATCAAATGGTTTACAAAAACGCCATTCTTTTATTAAAACAAAAATATAATACAAAAATTAAAATTTGCATGCATCGCTTTTTAAATTGCTTTAGTTGAAGCGCTCACCAAGGGCTTCTT
Source organism: Rhagoletis zephyria (assembly GCF_001687245.7). Taxonomy (NCBI): domain Eukaryota; kingdom Metazoa; phylum Arthropoda; class Insecta; order Diptera; family Tephritidae; genus Rhagoletis; species Rhagoletis zephyria. The sequence goes on along the minus strand of NW_016158576.1, from coordinate 22,866 downwards.
TGGGAGCGCGAGGGAGCGCTTCTTTCAAATAACACGGAATGTTAAAATACAATAAAGTATGAAATTAGGAAGGGAGCGCTTACTGCTGAATATGGAGCGCTCCAATAGAACTAATAATATAAAAACTAAAATTTGCGTGCATCGCTTTTTAAATGCTTTAGTTGAAGCGCTCACCAAGAGTCAAACTTCCTGCAACGGGCCACTAAAAATGAAGTAGTAGAATTTCAAATATGTTTCGGCAGATATTCAAAGGTCTATACAGGATGTCCCAGAAGTAACCTGCCAAACTTGAGGAGAAGGCAGGTGGGGTGGTGAGCTCTCTAATAAACAAAAAAATTTCAACTAAAAGTGTCACCGTTTTTGAAATATTTAAATTTTTTTGAATTAAAGAAAAATCGTGCCTTTTCATGTATTTTCTTTAACTGCATCTACAAACAAGGCTATACTTAGTAAATTTTTTATGTAAAATTCTTCCAGATAGTTGCTTCTCCATATTCAAATGCAATGTAGTTAAAATATATTAAGGAACCATTATAAAATTATGACTATTTTGGGATTTTTAACTTTTTGATATTTTCTTCCCCAACTTTGACTATCTGTGGTGAAAAAAAACTGTACTGAGCTATAACTTTACATTACATAAAAAAATTTCTCATTTAATAAATATTTCAGAAATGTGCCACTCTTACTATTTCGAATAGAATAAAAAAAGTTATAGCCGCTTTTATGGGTAAAGGACTGAGACACGCTAGAATGTATTTAATAGATTTAAATTTAGGTTTTTTTTTTACCAACCAAAGACATGCTAGTACAAAGGTACATTATTGCCTGCTTCTGACATTATTTTATGTTACTTACCGGGATCCGGACTAGAGTCAATAACAAGATTTCACGTGAAATAAAACATACATGAGTTGTTTGCAGAAAAATTTATTCATTTATTGATAAAAATATGCTCAAATTGGCGACCTTCTACTCTAATACAAGCTCGGCACCTTTCAAGAAAAGACGCTTTTAGACATCTTAAACTCAATTGGGCTATCTCAGCAGCAGCTCCATTTATTTATTCCCGCAAATGCTCTTCGTTTTGAATTTTTGAATAAATTTTGTCCTTAAGACAGCCCCAGTAGAATAAATCTAATGGATTCAGGTCTGGCGATCGAGCAGGCCATGTGATTGGTCTGTATAGTCCAATCCATCGGCGAGGATAAGTTTCGTCTAAATGAGCTCTTACTTCACGCCCGTAGTGAGCAGGACATCCCTCATTTTGCTGCCATAGTCTTCGCCGCAGGTTTAAGGGTACATCTTCTAAAAGAGTTGGAAGCCTTTCCTAAAGGAACTTTAAATAACAGTGGGAATTGAACGTTGGCGGCAGTTCCACAGGTCCCAATATCTGACAATTAAAAATACCGCACCATAAATTTATTTTGTACTGGTACTGCGAACGATATTATCTCATTTCGTGAGGATTGTCTATCTGCTAACTGTGGACGTTATGTAAATTAAAATAACTATCACGTTTGTATGATTCATCGCTCCAAATTATTTTATTAAAAAAGTTGGGGCCTGAATCATGCATTCGCAACATTTCACTGCAAAATCTAACCCTCGACAGGTAATCTGAATGTGGTATTTTAAAGTTTTGTGAACTGTAGTTTTTTGTATTCCAGTCCGTCTTTCCATCATTCTCCCTGAAGTCGATGGACCTAGTTCCACTTCCTCTAACACAACTTTAACATCTACCGTCGCTGGACGTCCTGTTTCGCCGCCACACCTTCCAGGTATGCGACCTTAAAAAAGTTAAAAATTATAGTTAAAAGAAGAATGGCTTCAAACAAGAAAGGTGTAAAAATCACTTACCTTCATATATTTCTCTATGGGTCCGGGCGAATACTTCACGGCCCGGATGCCGACGATTGGGGTATCGCTCTGCATAAAGTCTTTGAGCAGCTCTGGCATTACAGCAAACTTCACCGTAAATTAGGTGAATATCCGCATATTTATGCGACGTATACTGCGTGTTCTCTGTCATAGTATTAATAACACAATTTCGAAGGGTGGACGCACCAAAATCCACTTTCACTAATTCCGGTAAGTAACATAAAATAATGTCAGCAGCAGGTAATAATGTACATTTGTGCTATTTAGCATTTCATTGGTCGGTAACATGTGTAACAAAACTAAATTTTGCATCAAAATATAGGTCTTTGACCTCATTCACCGAGTCTAAATTTGTTGACGAAATAAGATAGGTGTTACGGATAGGATTATGATGCTTAGAAAACGTCATTTGGTGGCATTTCTTAATGTTGAGGCAATTTGTTTTTAGTGCACCAAAGGTACAACATATTGAGCTCAGCTTGCAGATTACTTGAGTCTCGAGCATTTTTTATAACCGAGTAGATTTTTAAATCATCCGCATACATTAGGAATTTAGCAGCGGATCCAGTATACTTCCCTGGGGGATACCAGAGGTTGGCACAAATGCGTTAGAAGAAATGTAATCAATAACGACATAGCTTTGTCTACCGTACAGGTAAGATTCAATCCATCGCAGGAACACAGAGTGAAAGCCCAGATTGAAAAGTTTGATAAGCAGAATTTTATGTGAGATTCTGTCAAAGGCTTTAGAAAAATCGGTATAGATTATATCAACCTGACAGCCCATTTGAAAGGCAGCAAAACAATCATCCGAGAATACCGCTGGATTGGTTAAAGTCGATCTTCCCGTTACAAAACCGTGCTGATTGATAAAATTGACTGCCTGAGGTTGAAAAAAAGTATGATGCACTCAAGTAACTTAGGTACTGTGGATAATTTTGAAATAGGCCTATAATTTTTGACGTCACATTTATTACCACTTTTGAACGTAGGGGTAATTGAAGTTAACTTCCATGATTATAAAAAACCTATCCCCACGTCGGTGAAGGCGCACACACATTTGATCAAACAGAGAGTTATCATCCTTTAGTGGGACGGAAAAAGCTAGTAGATTACATCGCGTAGCTAAAAGTACACCGCCTCTCTACTAAGACCCGTTTTGTTCGGATCTCTGTCTTTACGAAAAACATCATACAATTTTGGATCAAAAAACTCGGCGTAAAAAAATTGAGCATTAAGCCAAGTTTCAGTAATTACGAATATATCATACTCAAAGTGAGCTGCCTTGGTTCTAAGACCTGAAGCATTTTGAAAATATATTTTTATTGTCTTGTTGGTCGACGAATTATTATTTATTTATTTATTTATTTATTTATTTATTTAAAATTTTTGTACAACTAAGACAATTCAGTCTTTTATATGTACATCAACAAAGAAAAATAATCTATACTAACATAATTTGCCAAGAAAAGATACAAACTAAAATATATGAGTTCTTAATGTAAACTTAATACTAATACAGCAAATGTGAATGATTAAAGAGGAAAACGGAGATGTATAATGTAAGAAAATAGGTAGAAGAAGAAAGAAAGAGGAAAAAAGGTACACACCAAGATTATTTGTAGTCAGAGGACATATCAAGGCCACTAAAGTATTGAATTATTAACTTTTTGAAATTGCTTCTATTCAGTCTAGCTTTAACACTTTCTGGAATCGAGTTCCACAGTCTTACAGCGCTTATGAAAAACAGTCGACTGGAAGTAAGCGAATTATATTTAGGGACAAGCTTTTATGTCTCTGTGATTTGGTTAGTTGAAGCTTTTCATATAAATATTGCGGGACTTTCCACTCTAACAATTTATACAAAAAAATGCAGTTTCTTTCAGCCAAAAAATTTATAATACTGCAACCAAGAATTTTATCGCGCCATGGCGATATATGAGCATATCGTCCAATGCCATACACATACCGTGTTACGTTATTGAAAGCTACATTCAACTTGCTGACTGACTTTGAATCAAGTTTGCTATAAACTATTTCGGAATATGTGAAATGGGGCAAAATTAACTGCATAGCAAGTTTGCGTCGTGTTTCCTGAGGCGTCAACGAAGCAGACATTCCTAGCCTACGTAAAGTTACATACACATTACTTACTACTTTATTAACATGATCACAACAGCTTAACTTATTATTTACAATAAAGCCTAAGTTCTTAATTTTCTCAGTGGTCATGAGGGCGGCTGTACCAATCCACAGAGGTGGGATGTTGGTAGGGTCTATTACACTTTTACATATAGGCATGACATACGACTTAGCAGCATTTAAACATAAAAGATTCCTCTGCGCCCAACACAAGATACCGGACAGACCCTTAAAACATATATCCTTGACGAGACCTATACGATTCGAAAGGTACAGCTGAATATCATCAGCATACGCATGGACATTTACATATTTGCACACCGAAAACACATCATTTACAAACATACTAAACAATAGAGGACCAAGGATTGATCCCTGAGGGACACCTGCTTTGATAGCTTTAAACTGAGAAAAAACATTCTCACATTTAACTCGTTGAACTCTGCCCTTAAGATAGCTAGACAAAAGTTTTATCGCACCATTAGAGAATCCAAAGTAGTGCCTGAGTTTCCGACATAACAAAGAGTGGTTGACTGAGTCAAATGCCTTAGAAAAGTCTAAGAGGCATAGAATAGTTAGATCTCCATTATCGTACGGCATTCTAATGTCATCCAAAATTTTAACCATAGCAGTGGCACAGCCATGCTTGGGTCTAAACCCAGACTGCAAAGGAGAAAGCAAATTATTTTTTTGAATGTACATGGAGATTTGGTCAGCCATCAAAAACTCACACGCTTTAGAAAATGCTGGTAAGATACTTATAGGCCTGTATTCACAAGGGTTCGACGCAAGTGGTTTTTTAGGAATAGGCAAAATAATTGCTTTTTTCCAAGCATCTGGAAAACGGCCACTAGAGAAGCAATGATTAATTATATGGGTAAGAGTACTTATAATAAATGGGAGCACGATCTTAACAAATCTTAAATATATTCCATCATCACCAACAGCATTCGACTTAATAGCCATAATTGCCTTTAGTACATCACATTCACTCACGCAGAGAAACGCAAAAGAATCTAAAGTTATACAAGCATCTAAAGGGGTATCATCAGAGATAGTAGAGTTACTGCAGTTTTCCGAACCAATAAAAAAGTCATTTAATAGATCAGGGTGAATTTTGCACTGCACTTTATTTTTCCCATGTATGTTTAAATGCTTCAAGTTGCTCCACAATTCTTTAGATGGGAGAGAAGGATTCAGTTTTTGTTTACAATACCACCTTTTAGCTTGTTTAATGATAACGGTGGCTTCATTTCGCGCGGTCTTGTACGCATGCCACGCAGTATCAGTATTCGACCTTCTCCATTTGGCATGCAACTTGGTGCGTTTCTTTATAGCGAAACTTACTTTTTCTTAAACCAAGGGCAGGATGTATTAATAACGTTTGCAGTACGGACGGGGACATGACGATCAAAAAGGGTAGTTAAATTATTATTAAGGCATTCGAGCTTCTTGTCTACCGTTTCATAATACCAACATTCATTCCAATGAATAGAAGAACAATCAGAGAACAATGCACTATTATCTAACGAACGAAAATCACGATACGAGAAAGCAACACAAATTGCAGAACGTTCAAACACTACATCAACAGTACAGAAAATTAAATCATGGTCAGATATAAAAAATAGTTGGTCAAATTTAAGAATATAGGTCAGGTCAGAGATAATAAAATAATCTAAAAGGCTAGGCCTAGAGTTGTTTGCATATCTAGTAGGCGCTAATTCATTAACAACGAATAGCCCAGATGCTGAGATTTGATCACGCAGTTTGATACTACTAGAGTCATTGACAAGTAAATTAACATTAAAATCACCACAGATAACATAACATTCATAATCTATTAAAAATACAGACAATTCAGCGAAGAAACAATCTAACATGAAACATTTGTGTGGATTATACACACAAGAAATCCAAACTTTGGTTATACCGTCAGAAACCTCTGAAATTATGAATTCTGTATCAGAACCTGCAGACTTTGCAAGAAGCTTGATTTTAAAAGATTTCTTGCAGTATATGGCCACACCGCCCCCTTTTTTGTGCTTACGATCGTTCCGAATCACATTATAATTGTTGATGCAGCAATGAAGGCCAGAAATAAGATCACTAAACCATGTCTCAGAAACACAGATAATGTCTACTAAAGACTGCTCAAATATGCAAATCAAATATCAAATATCAAATATGCTCCGTGCATTAAAATGAACTATGTTAAGACCAGTCGACTGTTAACACAAAATATCTAACATAAGCTTATGGTTTCCATTAGCGCCAGATGCTTGTGTAACAGTCATGTTAAATTAATTACTTTGCACTGAACTGAATAAGAAACAACTATGTAAACACAAAAAAACAAATATATACATATGTGTGCATATAACTACAAATCATCAGGGCATGAAAAGCAAATAGAAGTGAAAGAATTGAAAGTGAAAGGAACAAGAAGGGAGAAAAGAGAAACTTGGTAAAACTTAAAACTAACATTACATACAAACAATTTATTGCAGGGCATAATTGATTTGACAAACAAAACATGAAACTGCCTGCTTTAAGTTGTGCCGACAATTTCATCAATACCTTTCTTGTCGTACACTCGAATCGCCATCCCTTTTTCGTACAAGCACCTGACCGCGTATTGAAAAAGCAGCTGAGAGATGTTTTTGACGTCTGAGTTGGGCGGCATAGTGCATAATCTCACGGTTCGCTCTCGAAAAGCTTTCATGTATGTGGATGCTCGATGTACCTTCCACAGCAATGTCATTTAATGCAAGAGCTCTTTTGTTTGCTTTGCAGTAACCAGCTACTGATTTGAAGAGTCTAATGCGCGCATAAGAGGACTGCAGCTTAACAACAATAGGTGAAGATGCATTGTCGCTGCTTTGTTTCGTAGCCGGCGCTCGAAATATTTCTCTTACTGCTGGCATCTCATGTTGTATTGCGCTGCAGATGTTAGAGAAAATCTCCACACAACTCTAATTCACAGCGTTAGGTATGCCGTTGATGATCAAGTCAGTAGCAACGGTCTCGTTTTCATACCGAGCCGACTCTCTTTTCAGCGCTAGCACTTCAGCTTTGAGAGAAGCAATCGCCTCACACGTCGATTCCACAGCAGTCAGCCTCACATCCAAGAACTTTACCGTAGTCTTAATGCTCTGCATCTCCGCTGAAATCTCATTAAATCTCTGCATCAGTCTCTCTTCAGTGCTCTTTATACTCCCACTCAGCTGTTCTATCATGCCCTGCTTTTGTTTTTCCATTTTCGCCTCCAGCTGTTGTAGCCAATGTACAGTTTGCAAACTTTCACCATCTCGGCATTTACCATGATGGGGGGTGTTACCCTTCGGCGGGGACAACTTTGCACTTCTTGTTACTTTCTTTTCGACCGACATAATGCAAATAGAATTATTTCAATTTCCAATTATTTCAATTTCAGCGCGAAAAACAACGTTTGCTTAAATGCAGAAAATCAGCGGCAGTTTAACACACAGGCCTTAGCTTGACAAGTATTAAAATCAAGTATTAATTAAAGAAAAGTTGACAAAACCGGCAGCACAATGTTTACACGTCTACTCAGTCATACCGCTCACACGTCGATTGTATTTCTAAGTTTCTTGCATTGGTTGTACACTTTTTTGAAAAAAAAACGGAACGGGCGAACATTCACTGGAATACTGGATTCAATGGCTTAGTGGAATACCTAGCTTAAAATGTATACTATTCAAAGTTGAGACAGGTGTATCCTTCTTTACTAGCTTATAGCATAATAGTGAATTTTTATTCACACCAGCATGTTTCACTACGAAATCCCGGATGTTATCTTCCGTTACGGAGGTCGAAAATGAGGACAAGTGCAACCATTTACGTCGTAACGCAGCATCACGAGCAACAACAACCAACTCCGAATTCGCACTTGCATTGGTGCCCATGACGAGAAATTGATTTTTTTTGTTTTTTCTTATTCGCCTTCTTGGCCCACTGTGCATTGTTTGCCTCAGCAGCATCTGGTTTGACAGCATTCACAGCATTAAGCGCGGCTTGTGCATATGTAGGTGTGTTTTCAGCAACAGCAGCATCTGCATTTACAGCTTCACAGCATTAAGCGCAGCTTGGGCATATGTAATCGTGTCTTCAGTAACAACACCAACAGGCGAATCTGTCGTTGTGTTTTCATCCAAGAGACTAGTAGGTGATCTCAGGTCAGCATTCACAGCATGTAAGGCAGCAGGCGAATATGAAATTATGTTATCAGCAACAACAACACCAGGCATTGTCAGCCCAGCATTTAGAGCGGCATTGGAATATGTAGATGTGTTTTCAACAACATTACCAATAGGCAAGCGCGGGTAAGCATTCGAAGCATTTAGCGCTGTCTGCGAACACGAAGTTAAGTTTTCAACTGTAGCAGCCCTGCAGGGAGTGACGTTAGCTTATACCTAACTTTAGTCTGTTTACGCGAACACTAGTGCTAACTATTAACTGTGTATTTTGTTCGAAAAAAGCTAACTACTTTTGTGGGGCGATGGCCGCAAAAAAGTCAGACCTGCATACCTCTGCATTACGTGTCAACTAACTTGTAACTAACTACTTTTGGACATAAAATATCAATAAGAAAAACAAAATATTTTTTTGTTTTTTTACTTTTTTATTTACTTATTTATTTACTTTATTTTATTACATTTCATATTTGTTTACATATTCTGCTCTGGGTGGCCCCATATTCGAACACCGTCAGACATAACTTCAAAATGATAGTATAAAATTTCGATCTTCCTTTTATTTGTCCTGAATATGAAAAAGAATCTGCGAAGTTCAGAAAAAAAGTGTATTGAAAGTAATTTTTGTATGAGGATATTTAATAGAAACTTGTAAAGAAAACCAACTCCCGATTGCGTCTGCATGACTCCTGCACGACTTTACAATTCACTTTAAGTTGGTTTTGTCATAGCTAATTAAAAGTGAGGTATTAATCGAAATCTCGCCAAAAAGCTAACTATAAGTTGGTTAGTTTTAACAATTGATAATTTTTCACTGCAGGGAGCCCTTCCAGTAATTGGAGAGTGCGAGATATTTGAAGCAATAGAGCTCGCCGAATTCATAATGTTGACATCACGAACCTCAGTAGAATTCTCTCCGTGAGCAGCAGTAATACGGTTTCTTTTGCCGTTATTTACTTTGGCAGCAGCAACAGATGCACTGAATTCTGAGCATAGAGAATTTATGCCAGCTAGAATATGTTTATTGTTTTCACAATTTGCATGATTTATAGCAGCGACTTCATTTTTGATTTCACTAATATGGCCAGTTAAGACACTAGTGATGGAATCCAGTCCATTTTTATGCAGTGCCAGCAGTGAGTCGAATGAGCAGATATGCCTGTTTCTCTTAAAAAGTTTGACATCATATTCGGCTACTTGGCCTTCACAACAAACGCGGTGGAATAATTTATTACAGAAATCACTGCAAGGTACAATGGCAGAGTTATTACGCTCGAATAATTTTCCGCATTTACCGCAAAGATCGTCCATATTAGACAAGCGAAAAGAGCGAATTTACAAGAGCAACGTAAAAGCACGTCCGCACTGCACGACAGTCAGAAATTTTTAAGTAATTTGTTTTTAAAATATCCCGACTACTATCACCAAATTTTAATTTAAAACGCCACTTTCAACTTACAATTATAGTAATATGCTATCCTTAATATGTTCGCATGCGTTTGTAATACTTAAATTTACACTCATTAATTAATTGATTAAGTAAAACACGTTTATAAATGTGTTTACAAATTTTTCCACATTTCACAAACAAAAAGAAACAACGATGGCCGACAGTAAGAGCAAATGTGTGCTACTGTACGTTTTAAAAGAAAATACACCACAAATAAATATAGTTTAAAAAAACTAAAAAACACGCTTTTAAAGCATATGAAACTAAAAAGTAAAAAATTATTCTTAATATAAGTTGAAAATAATAATGAACAAAAAATACTAGTATTATTGTGAAAAAGCGTGGGGTGCTCCTTGCCATATTTTTCGTCCATTTTTAAGGAAACACATAAGACACAAATTACCAAAGTCTGATTATTTCAATAGTGACGGAATTACTAAATAATTAAATATACATTATTGCAAGACAAGTTTTTTGATGTCGGCAAGAAATAAAGAGTACAAGGCTCCGAAGAAGTTGATGTTCGACGAGTAGTTGTCTAACAAACGCGGAGAAAAGACGAATAAGTGTGTTGGCATTTCTAAATTCGTTGCCGGATCTACACACAAAACCAAGTGTTCTATATGCTCGAATGGTTATATAAATAATATGTTCGCTGACAGTTAGTTTGTTGTCGACGATTACTCCAAGGTCCTTTGTTGTTTCAACTACTTGTATGTGCTGTCCACCTAGTTGATATACAGGTGGTGATTGGTTATGAGATCGCGAGAAGGCGATCACTGCACATTTTTTGACATTTAAGTAAAGCTTGTTCAACTTGCACCAGGTCTCCAATTTGTATATATCATTCTGGAGAGCGTATTTGTCCTTTCGCTACTTATTTCTCTATATATTTTCAGATCGTCCGCATATAGTAAGTATTCAGAGTTGAAGCTATCACCGATATCGTTTATAAAAATGTTGAATAAAATTGGGCCAAGGTGTGACCCTTACGGGACTCCAGATACAACGTCGTACTCTCTTGACAAGTGACCCTTTACGCGCACGCGCAGGTGTCTGCCGGTGAGATATGAGCGAAGCCACTGGAGTGCTTTGTGTTTAATTCCATATTGACTCAGTTTTTTTAATAACAATTCGTGGTCCACCATGTCGAAAGCCTTACTAAAGTCGGTATACAATGCATGAACATTACGCCCCTTGCCTAAAGGGTGAACGCACCAAAACTGCGACACTTAGAAATTACTACCAGAAACAAACTAGAAGGCTTTGAAATTATATTTTTTTTGTATTATATAACTTGGAAGTTTAGATGTTATTAAAATGTTAAAATATTAGTTATTATTTGCTCCATATGCAAGTAATCGGTATTTTCATCGCACACGCGCCATCATGTTCTGCACGACTGCATCATCGACATTACGCGATGAGCACAACTACTTTGTTTTGCACTCTTCAATAATTTTCACTCTTTCACCTGTTTTCTTCAAGATTCCTTTGACAATTGACCAATATTCCCCAATAGGACGTGGCTCTGGGCTATTGGGTGGATTGCAGTCGTGAGGTACAAAATTGATGTTATTTGCATTATACCACGGCAATGTGTCCTTGGCATAGTGGCAGGTTGCCATGTCCGCCTAGAACGATGGCCTACTCCTTATCTGTTGATAAATGACAGAAGACGCCTTTTGAGGCACTCATCCCGATAAACTTGATCATTCATTGTCCCGGATGGGAAAAAAGGGCTGCTCTTACGGCCGCAGGAACAAATAGCTTGCCAAACCATGTTGTTTTTTGGAAATTTGGACTTCATTTTCAGCTTACAACTTTCAGGAGAATCTTGACGACTTGCAGCAGTAATAAAATCTTGACCTGCAATATATTTTGAATTTTTAAGGCAGTAGGTTTCGTAGTCCATAACAATGCTGTTGTATTTTTTAATTTAGAATTCATACGACTTCCGAATGCGGGATTTCGCTGTAACATTCTACTTTGCGCCTCGGTCTGGCGCTGTTTGAGCTGTAGAACATCTCAATGAAGCTTTCCGCTTTACCTTTTGTACGAAAAACTGCGATCTGCGTACGGATTTTGCAACATAACGCGACAAAATCTTCGGATTTCGCGAAAACGCACTGAGGACCTTCCGAGCACTGTTTTTATCACTTTGACCATGCTAACCCCCGCTCCCTGGTTTTCTCGTAACTGTCAGGCCTTATTTGTACCGATTAAAACCCTGCAAACTGTCGAATAGTGCACTCTTTAATTTTTTAGCAATTTTACGTGTACTTAAGGCCGGATCATTTATAAACTCGTGCAAAATGGTTTGTCTCGTTTCTAACTCGGTTGCCATTTTTAACTCAACTAGGAATCAAATTCAAATGAAATTTCTTCTACGTCCAACTAAGGTCATGGTCAACTTATGGTATTTGAATTTCAAAATATTGAATTCGTTTTGGGTAAGTTATAAGCTTCCCAAAGTGTCGCAGTTTTGGTGTGTTCACCCTTTAACGAGTGAAATTATTATATTGTCGCTGATTCTTGATAAGTGTACAAAGTTTGAATTAAATCTGTCCGTTTAAAGTGGGTCAAAATCGAGTCCAAAGGAGTCGGTTACAAACATACATACATACAAACATACAGGTGAAGCTAATAAAAGGGTGTTAATAACGGCACATAATCACGGTATACAATTTTACTACTTGTATGTATGTTGAATGCATATAATAAAACTCCTATATTTTTAAAGAGCTTTTTTTATAGAAATCGATGCTTCGATAAATAATGCAAATTTGTAATAAAAAATCGCGCTATTTTTTATTACAAATTTTCGCCTGCGCCCCTTTTTTTATAAGAATCAATACTTAGGTAAATAATGAAAATTTGTAGTAAAAAATCGCTCTTTTACAGAAACAAAATACATTAGAAAAAATTCCCGGACACCGAGTTACCGAATACCGAGCTCGGTGTGAAGAGCCATAGTGTTTCTTACGTTTCATTTGATACCGAAATTTACAAAATATTATTATTGTCCACTACGTTTGAAAAAAAAACGATCTCTGGTTACGGTTCAAACATCAGCCAGGGGAATGGATAACATTGGATGATGTCCAAACGGTAGATTTTTGTTGTGCATGTTTATACGTATAAATACATACTACATTATTTTGTTGCTATCCTACCTATTTCACCCCAACATAAACATACATATGAAGCGTAGCCGAGAATAACATTGGAAAACTCTCGCTTCCGATATGGACAGTTTGTAGTTAGCGTAAACGAACATAGTGTAGTGCTTATAACTTGCTGAATTTATACTTGTTTAAATAAAATAATAATTGTTTAATTTGTTTGTAAAACCCACAGTATACAGTAATCCAGATAGGCAAAACAAAAAATGTAAATACCCAACAAGCATTTCAGTAAACGTTTTTAAAAATAACTTAAATTAAGTTTGCTATAATAAGCGTTAAATAAGCATTTTTAATATTAAGCTTATTAAAAGTTTTTTCAAATAAACCTTTAATAAGTTTTGAGAGCGAATGTTTATAAATAACTTAAACTTATAAATGAAATGTAAATGTCAACGACATGAAGTAGTAAATATAAAATTTTTTCAATCGTAAGTGACGTGTTTACGTTTTTTAAAATATATTATTAAAAGAAAAAATTAAATAAAACCAATGCGGTAAAACCAGAAAATCCAATCCAGGACCTCTCGGACCACTCGACGCTTGGCTTTGTCCACCGGAGGATGCAGTATGAACTGCCGGCTAAAATAGCTCGCGCATCGCTCCGGGTCCGACGAGGCATGGTCGCCGAAGGAAATTTCGACTCTGTCGTCGTTTTGGGCCTCGGAGTGTGCGTACGTCTAAAACACTGGAAGCGTGCCTTCCGTCTATCACAACATGATCGATTTCGTTTCTCGTTTTTCGATCCGGAGACAGCCAGGTAGCTTGATGGATATTTTTATGCTTGAACCTAGTACTGCATACTACCATGTTTCGGGCCCCGGCGAAGTCGATCAGCCTCAATCCGTTGTCGGCCCCAAATGTTTCAACATCAGCATACAGATTCCGTCGGGTCCAATGGCTTTGGAGGCTTTCGCCTTCCCGATGGCCCCCTTTACTTCACCGCTGGTGAAAACAAATGGTGCATCGTTTTCGGGCAGTTTGTGCAGCCTCCTGGTCACTCGACGTTTGGCCTTGTCTACCGAAGGATGCAGTGTGAATTGCCGACTGAAATAGTTCGCGCATTTCTTCGGGTCCGATGAGGAGTGACCTTCGAATGAAATTTCCACTCTGTCATCACGATTCGTCGGGTTGGCCAAGGACCTCACGGTTGACCAGAGCTTACTCACACCAGAGGTGAAGTTACAGGCTTTCAAGTGCTCTTCCCACTTTGTCCGCTTGTGTTGATTTACCAGTTGCCGAATCTCCAAATTAAGTTCCCTCAAGCGAGGGTCCCCGGGGTCGACCTGGCGTAGGTGGTCACACTCATTTGCTAGTATAGCTGCTTCAGCCGGGAAATTTGGGCGGACTTCCGCGATGCGTGCGGACGGTATGAAGCGAGCTGCTGCGGCTGTGACTACCTTGCGGAACTGGCGTTCGCCAGCATGTGGGTCGTTCTTAAAAAACATGACCATTCTGAATTTTGTAATTTTTAAAAATTAAGTTGGCCAAATATGTTTATAATTGGCCTCATGTGGTTACGGATGGTATCAACAATAGGAATCCATAACCAGCAGTATTTTTTTTAATTTTTGGAGTTTTTGGAGTTAATAAGTCACAGAGTGGACCGGTAACAGAGGGGACAAATTAACTCAAAAATACCATATTTTAGCTTTTTATTCGAATTTTGGAGAATTTATTTGTCCACTTAATTAATGTACATAAAATATTTATAAAAAAATTATAAAATAAATAAAAAATCACTTTACTCACCGTTTTTCAACAGTAACAGAGTTGACACTGAATAAGGGTACGTACCCGGCATACAATTGGGTTCCTTACTCAACAACGCACTAAACAAGACTGAACAGTTCAAAACACATTTTGTTGATTTTAGCTAAGTTATGATGGAGAAGCATAAGAGAAATATACGCGTCATAACGTTTAACAAACATTTTTCAATAAAATGAGTGGACGTAACACAGAGGGACCAAAACCTGGGGACACAAATTTTCTTCATAAAAATTATACAAAAAAATTATTTTTCATCATTCTTTTCTATATATGGTATTAATATACACAAACTGAATAACAAAAATTGTAAATATTATTTTTTTTCAATTTTATTTCAACTGAAAATAACTATTAAATTT
>NW_016158576.1:2245-5642 GCF_001687245.7 Rhagoletis zephyria | reverse complement strand
GCGACCCTGTTCACAACCTGGACGAAGGAGGTCAGGCTACCGCTGGGGATTCACGTCGATGACACACCAATTCCGACGGTGAATAACCCCAAAATACTCGGAGTAACATTCGACAGCCTGCTCTCCTTCTCTGCGCACTCAACCGCTATTGTCAATAAAGTACAGAGCCGCAACAAGGTCCTCAAGTCGCTAGCCGGCAGTACTTGGGGCAAAGACAAAGAAACGTTGCTGGCAACATACAAGGCAATAGGCCGGCCGGTTTTGAACTACGCAGCGCCAGTGTGGTCGCCGGGGACTAGTAGGACGCAGTGTACGAAGCTTCAGACGGCACAGAACACCGCACTCAGGACAGCGACGGGATGCCTCCTGATGTCGCCCGAACACCATCTTCACGGCGAGGCGCAAATGCTCCCCGTAAAGGAGCACAATATAATGCTCTGAAAGCAGTTCCTGATCGGGAGCCACAGAAGTGGCCACCCAAACAGACAGCTGCTTGCAGAGGAGCCCTCGCCTAGGCACGTCAGGAGGCATCTATATGAACTGACGGACGAAGTCCAGAGGTTCATCAAGCAACCTCTGGATCCGACTGCCTACCGACAGGCCCTGAACGGCATTCACAGGAAGTCAGTCTCGAGTTATGTAGACTCCAGACCTGTGAATGCCGTTTTAGGCATACAGCCCCCGGACACAGACGAGACGGAGCTTCATCTGCCTCGGGAGACGCGCACAACACTAGCACAACTTCGCTCCGGCTACTGCAGCAGGTTAAACTCCTACCTGAGTAAATTGAATGAGGATGTGCCGAATGAGTGTCCGGCATGCGGAGAGACCCCACATGACTCGAAACATCTCTGCTCATGCCCGGAAAACCCGACAACCCTAACGGCCTTGTCCCTGTGGACCAACCCCGCAGAAGCTGCACGCTTCCTAGGGTTGCCGTTAGTGGAACTTGACGACAACGACTGAGATACCAACCGTCCTGGGCGGGGTTGTTGTAGCCGCTACAACAACAACAACATGGCTATTTTTCGGACAAATGCAAATTGGATAACGGGATACCGCAAGGTTCATCATCTGTCATACTATACGTTGCCTACGCCAACACCTTAATTCGAGCATTGATAAGCCTAGAGGGAGTTGATTTCATCTCACTTTATGCCGACAATGTTTTCGTACTAGCGTCCGGGAAACTAATCCAAGTTGAACAAGCATTAAAATCAGTAGATCAACGCATGGCAAGGTGGGCAAGCAAAACAGGAGCTATCATTCCTGCACACAAAGCTGAAATTCTGCACGTCTGTCGTAAGCACGGCTGTGACGCGCGATACATTAGAATGCGACAATCGAATGTACCAATAAAAAATAGGATGAGGATTCTTGGTATTATTTTCACAAAGTCACTGCAGTGGAATGACCATATAACCCAAGTAGTTTCAAAATTAAAAAAACATCAATAATTTTCTGAATGTCGTCTGCTCAAGAAATACGGGTCCGCACATGGACACGGCACTAAATATTTGTAAAAGCCTAGTAATGGGAACGGTGCAACATTGTATTACCCTATATGGATGGACATCGTCTGCCAATATCAAAAAGTAAATGCCGCTATGAATAATTGCTTTCGCATAGCCTCGGGTCTTCTTAAAACCACTCCGATTGAAGCACTAAGAAATGAAGCGAAGTATAGTGACTTTGTATCAATACTACACAAACGAGCAGTAAATCTAGGTGCTAATACTTATTCATCCAACAAAGCAGCACTATCCTCCCTCGTTCAAGAAGCCTCGGTAGAATGTATTTCACCAAAAAGTAGTAACAGATCCGCAGTTTTCAACATCGTCCAATTTATGAAATCAAGTGGCTTACCAATCATCACTCCTCTGTGCGATGAATTACTGCCAGGACTAATATGTAACGCTTGACCTCAGCTTAACCGAAAAAACCAGGAACGACGTGAATCCTGATATATATAGATCCCTGTTTGCGGAAAAAGTTCATCAATTTGCCCCTGACACAATTTATTATACGGACGGATCCTTTTCTGAAGGAGTTTCAACTTACGCTGTCGTTAAACAAACAAGTGGCACTAACTTTGAAATTGAGAAACAGGCGCGGGAAATGTTTAGTTATTGGCCCATCGTTCTTGGGGTGGGGGGCGGAGGGGGCGTGGCCCCCCAAACCCCCTCATTCGAAAGGGGACAGTCGCCACTTTACGAAAAAAATAATAATAATATGTATAGATATAGGTAACGAATGAAAGGCCTTTCAATTACCTTGTAAACTGTGTCCATATTTTAGAAATTGGTTAAACAGTTTTCGAAATACATATAAGCTTTTGAAAATATTGAAAACTCCACGTTTAGCGCCCCATAAAAAGGCTCTTTATAAAGAGGGGAGTAACACCTACTTTTGTAATTTTTGGTCACTAATTTATTTTTTTTGTAAAATTTGGGAATTAGCGTACATTTATCACTCCTATTCGCCTTAAAGCAGCCACTTCACCAACATCTTTTTATATTCCCCTTCACTTTACACTTTACTCTATTTGTTATAACTTTCTTTGTGACTTTAATATAACCAATTAATCACAATACATTAAATAAAAACACCTTTAAAATCATGCGTCTGACTTTGGTTGCATATGCAATTTGGGAAAATTTTCCAAAATGGATCCAGGCTTTGGAAAAAACAAAATATTAGGGAGTATAGAGGAGCTTTTTCAGATTCTAAATCTGAAGACCCCACCCTCCGGAGGCTTATAGTTTTTAAGTAATTCGCATTTAAAGTTGCAAAAAATACCGAATTCAACCTCACTTTTTCCCTTGTACACCAACTGAACTGAAATGCCGGTGCTGCCATACATACTAAAAAATGCAAAAAAAAAAAACAAAACGGAAACAATGAAAAAATGCACATACGCCGCAGGCGAAAATTTTTAATTAAAAATTTTCATAATTTATCGCAGTATCGATTTTATAATAAAAAGGGGAAAATTTTAGTAGACGGACGGCAAATTCTAGAAAAAGGGGGGATGAGTGGGGGTAGAATAGGACCCCCTGATTTCCCTTTTCCCTTCCCTTTTTTCTAGCAACCCTATAGTTCTTATATAATTTATTGTTAAAGTTTTCATATAAACGATGAATAAGATAGCAAAATAACATACAACTTAGTGCCACCAGACTGGAATTTTGAATAATAAAAGCGGATTTTTAATTCGGAATTTTTACTTAGTAGAATTATTATTTCTGTGTTGCCGAAGAAGGGGGGGCTGAACACATTTTGCAGAGAACACCTTTCTGCGTAGGCGGCCTTCGGCCGAACTTAGGGATTATAACCCTCAGGCAGTAGAATTCTCCTTTCTGTTTTGCGAAGAAAAGGAGCTGAACACCTTTTGCAG
>NW_016158576.1:0-230 GCF_001687245.7 Rhagoletis zephyria | reverse complement strand
CTTTCTGCGTAGGCGGCCTTCGGCCGCACTTAGGGATTATAACCCTCAGGCAGTAGAATTCTCCTTTCTGTTTTGCGAAGAAAAGGAGCTGAACATTTTCTTTTGTATTGATTTCCCCTGTATTCCTTTTTAATCATTGCCTTCTTTGTATGTATTGTTTTATTTATTTATTTATTGGAGTCTATGATTAGTATAGTCTTACAGACTATAATAACAAAAAAAAAAAAAAA